>NC_085990.1:52983686-53008686 GCF_030014385.1 Trichomycterus rosablanca | reverse complement strand
AGTGTACAGAGCTACAGTCAGTCCACAGTTAGTAATTGTATACCCACAAAGTTCACCTACAATGTTCATTCACGTCATTAAATAACTAAAAATACAGGTCACTGCAGTGTTAATGTGTTATCTGCCTGTCAATGCCCGAATATGTCTCATTAGAAAGGCACAACAGGAAATGCATTAACTGAATATTTTCTTTAGGTGTGTGTGTGTGTGTGTGTGTGTGTGTGTGTGTGTGTGTGTGTGTGTGTGTGTGTGTGTTTGTGTGTGAAGACGTGTAATTCCACTGCCCGCTCACTGAAGTATAAACAGTGACACCTTGTGGTAGAGAAAAGAATCGCAGCCACACCATTAATAAACATCAGACAGAGAGATAATAAAACTGGGCAGCAAATATTTACTCACTTGTCCTGGGACATTTAGAGCAGTTTAGAACATCCAAAACACCCTGGTCCATTCACATGCTTTTACAAAGTGGGAGAAGCCAGAGAAAAGACCGACACACAGACACAGAAGCAAGGACTCCGTGTGTACCCACAAGACGATCAGATTACTTCCCCAAAGTGTTATAGCACACACTACTCACTAGCCTGTTGTATGTATCTACACAAAATCCAAACATACTCAAAAAATGTTTAGTGAATACATTATTTAAAACATAATTCATAAAATATTTAGAAACTTTTATATTCAATTTATTATAATATTTATTTAAATTTTTAGTACCACTTTATCCAGGTCAGGGTCTCGCTGGGTCCAGTTTCCCTGGAATTACTAAGCCCAAGGTAGGAATACATCCCAGACAGGATGCCAGTCCATCCTGGAGGTAAACATTAATAATTAATTGTAATTTTGTAAATTAATAATAATAATAATAATACTATGAGTATGAATAATAATGATGATAATAATAATAATAATAATAATAATAATAATAATAATAACAAAACAACAATAATGATAATAATAATTATAATATTACTGACAATAATAATAATAACAATAACAATAACAATAATAATAATACACTATATGCTTCATCAGTGTCCATTTTTATTATATTTTACATTCATTCTCAGTTTGTTTAACACTTTCTGTTGATAAATTATTACAGTTATAAAAACAGTATTTGGCTTTTACCAGCCATGTGAATTTTGGGCGTCATCTGGTGCTAAATGGTCGAATTGCTTGAAAACATTCACCAGCTGCTTCATCCTGGTGAGGGTCAGACTACATTACTGCCAGTCTGACCAGGGCACATGGTCCTGACTGCAAATTCTGTTTCAGTGGAACTTTACTGGTGTGTGATATGAGGGAAATTATATGATGGTTTAAAGACCACTGGTTGTCTATTTCCTTTGGTATTGGGATGATGATTCCAGGCAGGACAGCTCTCTGCTTCCAACCTCAATAAAGCACCGAACCATGAGAGGGATTTGATCAGTTCTGCTTTAATTTTGTTTACCTGTAGGAAATAAATCTGACCAGCAGGTGGCGCTCTTATTCCTTCTTATTATTTTGCACAAACGTTCGTCTTGGGTTAAAGCATCACCACAGCAGCTCTGGTCCACATACCAAACAGTGTTTACCAGAATCTGTGATTTGTTCATTCTCTCGAATATTTGTTTAAATGACTGATTTTGTGCATTTTGTAAATTATATTTACAATTTTAAATGTGTTGCCTGAAACACAATCAGAAGACGTCGAGTTTCAAGGTATTTTTTTCCCATAAGGATGTTTGGGAAACCTGTTAATGTGTCCATGGTCCTGTAGAACTGCATATATTTTAGTCTCATGTAAAATAATGAGGTTGTTTTTGACACTTATACACTGAAAATAACACAAATATAATATAAACACACTGAAATACAATTAAAACAGTTAAAAATACAGTAAAAGCTGCACTTTAGTTTTACTTCTTTACTGTTTCCTGACGCTTCGTAATGGTGGAGATGCTTGATGTTGGAATACCGTATTCCCTTCAGTACCGGCGCATTCACATGAGAAGTGACATGAGAAGTTATTTCATATGAAGTGTGACAGCGGTGCACAAAACTTAACGTGACTTATTGTAGTAAAACAGCGAGTGAGGAATGTGATTAGTGGAGGAACTTATGATCAGTAATAATGAAGAGGAGTTTAGTGCTCCTGTCTCTTTCTTTTACTACATTAAACCACGTTAAGCTTTATTTAGACTCTGGGAGAAGCTGATTCTGATTCTCACCATTTCTCAGAAGCTGGAGCTGTAACACAAGTTTAAAAGTGGAACAGGGAGGAGAATCCAGATAAACACAGATACATGTGGAGCTGTAACACTGGATCTGATGGTTATTCCACATTATACAACAGTTAGTTCCGAGCTTACAATCTGATTGGTTAAGAAGCGTTCTAAACGTGCTGATATTGGTGATAACAGCACGGCCTTTTCACACCACAATGGTATTACTCCGCTGACGCGTTGCCATTAACGACAAGCTTCATGCACACAAACGCGCACGCAGGCGACACCGACTTTATTCCCGATCGCGTTTTAAATCCGTTATCTGATACACAATCTAGTGCACTATGTAGGGAACATAAATCAGTTGTCGAATATACAATCTAGTGCACTATGTAGGGAACATAAATCAATTGTCTAATTCACTATCTAGTGCACTATGTAGGGAACATAAATCCATGATCTGATACACAATCTAGCGCACTATGTAGGGAACATAAATCAATTGTCTAATTCACTATCTAGTGCACTATGTAGGGAACATAAATCCATGATGTGATACACAATCTAGCGCACTGTGTAGGGAACATAAATCAATTGTCTAATTCACTATCTAGTGCACTATGTAGGGAACATATATCCATGATCTGATACACAATCTAGTGCACTATGTAGGGAACATAAATCCGTGATCTGATACACAATCTAGTGCACTATGTAGGGAACATTAATGTGTTTGTAACGTGAACAGTTAGCTTAATAGCCCAGTTAGCAGCTCCTAGTAGTTCTGTTTTCACCCATAATCCTTTGGTGTGTGCGAGAGGTTTTTTATTTCTTTTTTACCCTTCGGAGGTTCTTGCCTTTTTCTTCTTGTTGTTCTTACCTCCCTGAAATGAGTTTTTGCAACTTGGGATGTTCTGCTTTGTGGTGTTAAACTTTATATACGTTGTGGAACTACTTTTTGGAGGAAGGTATTGTCAATATTAAAGCATATTTATTATGAAATTCAGGGCTTCTTTGATTTATTTTCTTTCTTTATTTTGTAAAAACTGTTGTATAAAAGCAATAGAACACTCGAGGTCGTGTGTTATTGCGAATAACATCACGGCTCTGATGATCTACTCACCTTCAGTTCGTGCCTGCGACCAAATCACAGCCGTGATGTTATTCGCGATAACACACGACCTCTCGTGTTCTATTGCTTAACTAATGCAGATTCAGCTCAGATTCACACTTTAATGATGTTTTACCGCTCATGCTCATGATGAGCACCAAACAAAGCGACAGTCACACACATGTCAGGTTTAAGGGTTCAAATGTCTCCCAGAAGGGCATCAAGTTTAAAATATTTTGAGTTTAGGGAACGTTGAGTTAGGTACCGCTGTAACTGGACTGTGGGAGGGAACAGGAGTAATCAAAGGAGACACGGGGAGAACATGCGAATCCATCCCAGGTATAATAGTTTTGCTGAACAATCTTAAAACTGCTATTTTCTCCTCCCTGCGTCTGTCAAGTTTCTTCCAGGTACACAAATATACTTCCACCAATACAAAACATGCCAGTAGGTAGACTGGCTGTTTTTCCAGGTGTCAAGAAGTGTGTAGGTTTATGTGTAATCCTCTGTAATTAACTGGGTCCAGATTGCCACAGCCCTGACGAATAAGGTGGCTACAAATAAATAACATAAATAAATACACTTATTCATTCATTGTCTGTTCATTCGCTGTCACTGATTTATCCTGGTCAGGGTCGCGGTGGGTACAATTCACTGGGTGAAAGGTACAAAACACACCGGACAGGTAGCCAGTCCAACACAGAGCAAACACTTGGGGCAATTTTGTATCTCTTCACCTCACTTGCACATCTTTGTTCTGTGTGAGGAAACCAGAGCACCCGGAGGAAACCCACACAGACACAGGGAGAACATGCAAACTCCACACAGAAAGGACCCGGACCGCTCCCACCTGGGGATCGAACCTTCAGTGAGAAAGTCCTGACATGCAGTCAGGCTAATTTGAGCTACAAGACGTTGCTAAGTGTAGAATTAGATGCACTGCGACCCTGACCAGGATAAATTGATGGTAAAACAAACAATGAATGAACAACCAATGAATATATTTTTACACACACACACACAGGAGCATTAACACCAGGGTTAATGCATTGTGTAAGAACACACCAGCTCTCTGCTTGGCTGCCGGTATTGAAGCTGATGCCAGGAACTGATAGCTGGCAGACTGTCAGTAATTTGTGTTAATTGAGGACAAAGAAAAAAGCTGGCACCCAGTCAGCTGGCACCGCCGGGTCTGTGTGTGAGGAGATGGGCAGCTCGAGTAAGCACCTTCCTGTTCTGCTTTTCGGCTTCAGTCTTGGTTTACAGTCGGACTCACCCAGTGTAACGGGCGGCAGAAGTGGACACACGTGCTGTTCGGTTCTTATTTTAGAATAAACACAAATTCTTACCTGTGTCTAAAATCCTTTTAATTAATTACAAAAAATATCATATTAATTCATTCATATTTAATCGCAAAATGTTTGTATGTGTCACCTCACAGCAACAATTTCCTTCGGGATTAATAACGTATCTGTCTGTCTGTCTGTCTGTCTGTCTGTCTGTCTGTCTGTCTGTCGGTCTGTCTGTCTATTTGTCTGTCTGTCAGTCTATCTGTCTGTCTATCTATCTGTCTGTCTGTCTGTTTATCTGTAATGTGTCTGTCTGTCTGTCTGTCTGTCTGTCTGTCTGTCTGTCTGTCTGTCTATCTATCTATCTATCTATCTATCTATCTATCTATCTATCTATCTGTCTGTCTGTCTGTCTGTCTACCTATTTAACTGTAATGTATCTGTCTGTCTGTCTGTCTGTCTGTCTGTCTGTCTGTCTGTCTGTCTATCTATCTATCTGTCCGTCCGTCCGTCCGTCCGTCATTTATCTATCTATCTGTCTGTCTGTCTGTCTGTCTGTCTGTCTGTCTGTCTGTCTGTCTATTTATCTGTAATGTATCTGTCTGTCTCTCTGCCTGTCTGCCTGTCTATCTATCTATCTATCTATCTATCTATCTATCTATCTATCTGTCTATCTGTCTATCTATCTATCTATCTATCTATCTATCTATCTATCTATCTATCTATCTATCTATCTGTCTGTCTGTCTGTCTGTCTATTTGTCTGTCAGTCTATCTGTCTGTCTGTCTATCTGTCTATCTATCTATCTGTCTGTCTGTCTATCTATTTATCTGTAATGTATCTGTCAGTCTGTCTGTCTGTCTGTCTGTCTGTCTGTCTGTCTGTCTGTCTGTCTGTCTGTCTGTATGTCTGTTTGTCAGTCTTTCTGTCTATCTGTCTATCTGTCTGTCTGTCTGGCTGTCTAAGAAGGTCTTGGGTTCGATTCCCAGGTGGAACAGTCCGAGTCCTTTCTGTTTGGATTTTGCATGTCTGTGTGGGTTTCCTCCGGGTGCTCCGGTTTCCTCCCACAGTACAAATACATGCAATCAGATTTATTAGAGATACCAAAAAGTGACCGTCGACCTGTCTGGGGTGTTCCCAATGGATCAGACCCACTTTGACCCTGACCAGGATAAAGCGCTGGTCAAACAGACAGTGAATAAATTAATAAATTATTAACTTCGAACATAGTAAACAAGTTGTTCAACAACATTCATTCACTTATTTATTGTCTGTTTTACCATCGCTTTCTCCTGGTCAGGGTCGTAGTGGGTACATTGAGTGAAAGGCTGGAAACACCCCAGACAGGTCGCCAGAATTTCACAGGACACACACACACACACACACACACTCACATTAGGGGTCATTTTTAGTCTTTGGATTTGTGGGAGGAAACCCCACAGACACGGGAGAACATGGAAACTCAACACAGAAAGGAGAATCGAACCCAGGACCTTCTTGCTGTGCGGCAACAGTGCTAAAAATGTCTAATTTATTTATCAGAACAAAAGCATATTAACAAACAATATTATTACAATAATCCTGTTAAAATTAGTTCCTTTTAGTTCCTATTTTTGTGTTTTTGTGACCACAGTTAATCAAGCGTTTTATTGTTGGCTGGTAATCATTTCTAACTAAAGCACAATTGACAAATTAGGCTAATGAAATTAAGAGCAATAATGAAGAGGCGATAATTAAATGGTCCTTTATGCTCCAGCCAAACAGCACAATACCCCCCACCACCCCCCCCGTCCATCCAAAAAAAAAAACAATAAAATAATATAAAATAAGAGTCTGCAGAAATCCACCCAAAACAATCACGGTTTATTAATCAGGTGAGAACGTTCAATCAAAACTAATTAGTCAGACTCACACGGGGGGGCAGGAAGGAGGCTCAGAAACGTTCAGTAAACAATAGAGGAGGAAGAATACAATAATTAACACTTTTAATGATGAGGATTGTATGTTTGTGCGTATCATTGTTAATCATGTTGATAGTGTTACCATAAAATTGTTATCTGGAGGAAAAAACCCGGGCACGCGGCGTCTTTCCTCTTTTCCTTCCGTTTATAATGAATTAATTAGCCGATCGCTGTAATTACTGTTTATATTGTTGTTAATGAGCCCAAAGGCAAGCAAGCAGCACTCATCCAAATTACACTCACTAGGCACCGAGCCAACCGAAGGTCCTAAACAGGGTGTGTGTGTGTGTGGGGGAGGGGGGGGGTGCAGTGGGTAAGAAGGAACAGTGGGTAGTGCCGTCACTTCACAGCAACAAGGTCCTGGGTTCGATTCTCCTTTCTGTGTAGAGTTTGCATGTTCTCCCCGTGTCCACTTGGCTTTTCCCCGGGCGCTCTGGTTTCCTCCAACAAGTCCACAGTGTGTGTGTGTGTGTGTGTGTGTGTGTGTGTGTGTGTGCTCTAAAACAATGGTAAAACAGACAATGAATAGATGAATGGATGAATTTAGCCTTAGCCAAAACCAGGCAGTGTTTGAACCTCGAGCTTAAAGACATTTCTATGCAACAACATAAATAAATAAATAAAAACTACATAAATAAAATAAAAATAATATAAAAAATATATAAAATGAACAAAATTAAAATATTTTATATTAAATATAAAAATTAGTAAGAAAATATATTATAAAAATATAATATATATACAATTCAGTGTTTTTATATATACAAATTTTAAAAATATTAATATACAAATATAAAAAGTAAAAAAAAAAAGTAAAAATATAAAAATGTCATTACACTAACTATAAAAATAATATATAAAAATTATGAAATATAATGTATATACTTTGAAGATTTTTATATATAAAAAAATACAAAATAAATCTAAATATACAAATATAAAAAATATAACAAAAATAAAAATATAAAATATATAATTATAATTATAATATATAATTTATATTAAATATAAGAATAATAAATAAAAATATATTTTAAAAATATAATATATACTTGATTCCGTGTTATTATATATAAAAAATAAAAACATAAATATAAATATACAAATATAAACAATAAAAAACTAAAATATTTTACAATTAAATATAAAAAACTTATATATAAAAATATAATAAATATGTAACTGAGTGTTTTTATATATTAAAAACAAAAATATAAGGAAACGATTCAGTGTTTTTATATATATAAAATAAAAATATAAATAAAAAAAATTATATATATTTATATATATATATATATATTTATTTATTTATTTTTAATTAAATATAAACAACTAATATTAAAAATATATTATAAAAATATAATATATAAAAAAATAAGTGTTTTTATATATTAAAAATATAAGGATACAATTCAGTGTTTTAGTTTTGTTGTAAATAAACTGACTTCTTTCTTTCCTTAGTAATGATAAACTAATCTAATAAAATTATAATTTATAAAATTTATAAAAATTATATATTTATATCTTGTCCTCCCAATCTAGTTGTATCAAATTACCCAGTTGTATTTCTCTTCCTTTACTGTCGAGACCTCCAGTCATCATGCACAGAGAATCACGCACTGATCTCCATTATCCCCCGTCTCTGTGCAGCGCCATTGATTAGCCAGCAGAGGTCGTAACTGCAGCAGTTGAGACATTGTTCTTGCTTAGAAACATCTGTAACCTGTGGGAGAAAATGTAATTTACACTAGATTATTATTGATACTTAGAACAGGTAGATGTGGTTAGGGCATGATTGCCAGTAGTCATATTCCAGTATTCAAATAATACAGGTAGAATGGAATGTTACGAAGGGCGTCAATTACATTGTATGAAGTTCAAAACCCAGTTTTAGCTAAGAAATTTCTGTTACTGGTGGAATCTTCCTCTGTCTAACAAGCTCACTGATGGGAGTATAAAGGATGATTATTTTCTTTCCTTCTTATCACATTTACCAAATTTCTATGTGAGACTTTGTCGGTGTGATCCTTCTCTGTATACAGGAATAAAACTCTTTTCTACTCATAATCCAGTCTTTTAGGTGTTTCATTAAAGGTTTTTCCACCACAAACCATCACAAATCACAAATCATCAAAGTGTGAATCTGAGACGAATCTGCATTAGTGTGGAATAAGCGTCAGATCCAGGGTTACAGCTCCACATGTATCTGTGTTTATCTGGATTCTCCTCCCTGTTTCACTTTTAAACTTGTGTTACAGCTCCAGCTTCTGAGAAACTGTGAGAATCAGAATCAGCTTCTCCCAGAGTCTAAATAAAGCTTAACGTGGTTTAATGTAGTAAAAGAAGGAGACAGGAGCACTAAACTTCTCTCCATTATTACTGATCATAAGTTCCTCCACTAATGGACAATAAGTACAATGTCACGTTAAGCGTTGTCACTTTTACTGCCTCATATCAAACAGTTCATCTCATTGGAGGAACTTTGAAAAGGACAGTGGCAAATAGGAAATACCGACACAGTTGGAGCAAAGACAGTTTTGCCGCTTCTCATGTGAATTCCGGTTATTGAATATTTAGGGATATGGCGAGATGCTGTCGAAAAAATGTTGCATCTTGTTTTATCCGCTGCCAGGCTTGTAGCAGCTAGCTGTTCAATTGAGGTCAGGGCACGTGAAAGACACACACACACATACGCTCTTTAATTAACAGTCATTTTCGAAGCCTTCTCTCAGCGTAGCCGAGTGAAACGACGTGAACTTCGTGAGACGGACGGTAACGCCGTTTTCCCTAAATGAGAAACTGAATTGAATTATTTCTCTGTGAAATATCACTACCTCGTTCTCTCGCTCACTCGCAGGCATTTATCTAAACACGAGGTCTAATTAATGTGTCTGGTGCCCTTATTATTCTACCAGGGGACAAACCTCAGCGGGGACACTCAGAAAGGTCAGTATGAACTGAGACTCACCGAACATGATGGATATGAGGAGGCAAGAGGTGCAGCGCCTCATCACTGCTGGCTGATGATTTGATTGATATGCTTTCAACTTTGCAGCAACAGTTTAGGGAAGGCCCTTTCCTGTTCCTGCATAAAAGCAAGCTCTATAATTCCCCACTCATCAGCTCTGGAATGAACAAGAACACCAACTGAGATTTTAATGACCAGCATCAGTATCCAGCCATTGTGTATTATCCGTGAGAAAAGGGCTTTCCATGTTTAGCAGTTCTCAGAATCAGAATCGGTATCAGAATTAAAATCAGAATCAGAATCAGAATCGGAATCAGAATCAGAATCAGAATCAAAATCAGAATCGAAATTGAAATTAAGAATCAGAATCGGAATCGGAATCGGAATCGGAATCAGAATCAGAATCAGAATTAGAATCGGAATCGAAATTGAAATTAAGAATCACAATCGGAATCGGAATCAGAATCAAAATCAGAATTAGAATTAGAATTAGAATCGGAATCGGAATCGGAATCAGAATTGGAATTAGAATCAGAATCGGAATTAAAATTGAAATTAGAATAAAAATCAGAATTAGAATCGGAATTAGAATTGGAATCAAAATTGAAATTAAGAATTAGAATCAGAATTAGAATCAGAATTAGAATCAGAATTAGAATCAGAATTAGAATCAGAATTAGAATCAGAATTAGAATCAGAATTAGAATCAGAATTAGAATCAGAATAGGAATCAGAATTAGAATGAGAATCGAAATTAGAATCAGAATCGGAATTAAAATCAGAATCAGAATCGGAATTAGAATCAGAATCGGAATCAGAATCGGAATTAGAATCAGAATCGGAATTAGAATTGAAATCGAAATCGGAATTAGACACAGAATTAGAATCAGAATCAGAATTAGAATCGAAATTAGAATCAGATTCAGAATTAGAATCAGAATTAGAATCGAAATTAGAATCAGATTCAGAATTAGAATCAAAATTAAAACCGGAATCAGAATCGGAATTAGAATCAGAATCGGAATTAGAATTGAAATCGAAATCGGAATTAGACACAGAATTAGAATCGGAATCAGAATTAGAATCGAAATTAGAATCAGATTCAGAATTAGAATCAGAATTAGAATCGGAATCAGAATTAGAATCGAAATTAGAATCAGATTCAGAATTAGAATCAGAATTAGAATCGAAATTAGAATCAGATTCAGAATCAGAATCGAAATTAAAATCGGAATTAGAATCAGAATCGGAATTAGAATGAGAATCAGAATCAGAATTAGAATGAGAATCAGACTCAGAATGATCACATACATTTTTGAGAACATAATTCAGCAGTCTTGTTTTTTCTCCCTGCAGAGTTCTGAAGGCATGTCACGTTCATGAAGTGGAAATGGCCAAGGAAGAATACTACAGCACTACCAAGAGCAGATTTATTCCTAAACAACATTTATGGAACCTGTTTGCAATAAATGTGTTCAAAAGTGGCATTGTTTTTATTTTGGGTACACATCGCCTTTTTAAAAGATGTACCAAGAGCCAAGGTGAAATTTTATGTAACATCTGTTGTTTAAATAAATGTTATTTATGAACAAAAGTTGTAAGTTGATTCATTATAAAGTTTAAAGAAACTGGGAAACATTTATTAGTCAACTTGAAGTCTAGAAATGATGAACATAAGCACTGTTAACTTTAGACAATAAGTAATGTGAATAAAGCTGAAATTGTATTAACTTAAAAGTGTGTGTTAAAATGGTGAGGAATTGTATGTTTATTTGACTAGATAGCTCATTTTCTAAAATGGATAAAATAAACATAGTAAGTTATTTTGACAATGAATAATCATTAGTTAAACAACTTTTTAACTTAACTTCTTGAGTTGTTACAACGGTTTTCTTTAAGTTGAGTTTACTCAGCTTTTTAAGGTAGCAGGTGAACTTTCCTTTCTGAGTTTAACCAACTCGAAATGTTTTACAGTGCAGATTGCATCCGAGGAGAGCACGTCGCTGTACACGCCTCTTCCGACACGTGTACAGCCCTCCTCCTCTCGCCCCTGCGTTCTGCACCCGTCTCTTCTGCCAGTCAGGGTCCTTACACAGCGTATGAAGACCCACCCACCCACACACAGTCCGGTCGTCCCCCCTGCAGACACGGTGGCCAGTTAGTATCTGCTGCAGGCACTGCCAATTATGCCCGCTAGATGGCGCCCAGCTGACCGGAGGCAACACCGAGTTGCAAACCGAGGAGTTCAGAATCTCAGTGCTGGTGTGCTAGCGGAATATCCCGCTGCGCCACCTGGGCACACTCTGAAAAGGACTTTTGAGCTCTTCCTGACTAAAATAGATTTTAATTTATTTAATTTTTTTATTGATTTTTATAAAACTCTTTACTTTAAAGTCCTGACCAAAGCAAGTTTATTCATCCACAACAGAATATACGGGAGAACAAAAAGGAAATGGAACTTCAGCACTTCAGCACTGCCTTTTTATTTCACCCGAAGCTTACACAAGAGCGCGTACAAAAAGAGAAAATCAATTACCAGGTTACCTGAATATCATTCCCCGAGCCGTCCCTTCTCTCCCTCCAAAAAAGAAAAAGAAAGAGAAAAAAACTAAATTACTCAGCAAACTTATCACTGGCTGTGGAAGAGCGGTATTAAAGAAAACAATCAGGGCTCCAGGATTAATCTCCGACAGCCTCCTTATCTTTAACTCGCACCTTTGTTATTTTCTGATGAGCTGCTCCTTTCGGCGCGCCGCCTCGCGCCATACCTCACTGCCTCCTTTCTCCGGCGCCCTGCCGCACGGCGCGGGACCTTTTCACTTTATTAAAAAGCCTTTATTTGTGAAGAACAAAGACGAGGCGACGGCAAACAATGAGGTGGAGCAATCTGCCTTCCGCCGGCGCTCTGTTCTCTCACCTGATATTTGCGGCATTATCTGTGTGTGTGTGTGTTTGTGTGTGTGTGTGTGTGATTGACACACGTCAGATCTAGCGGGCGACCTTTCCGTCGTGCCTCGCGTCTAAAGGGCATGGCTACGACGGCTAGTCAAAACGAAACGTGCGGGTGTGAAGACACAAAATATAAATACACAGACGTTTAGATCACACACATCAAAGCAAGGGCTGCATTTAAACCAATAACATTCATTCACTGTCTGTTTTACCACCGTTTATCCTGGTCAGGGTCGCGGTGGGTCCGATGCTTTGGGTGAAAGGCAGGAAACGCCCTGGACAGGTCACCAATTCATCACACACACACACACACACACTTAGTTACATTTTTAGTAGGTTTAATTAAACTGACTGTATGTCTTTGGACTGCCTTGATTTTGACCCTGGGAATCGAACCCAAACCCTTCTTGCTTCTTGCGCCACCGTGCCGCCCTTTAAACCCATAACATTATGAGTCAAACCAGCGATCAGTTAAGCTCAGTTAAAGCTGCAAAGGTGCAGGACCGACAGCTTCTTTTCACCTGCATAGGGCGGGTTCATATGGAGATCCGTATCGCGCACGGAGAGTCACGCACCCATCTCCATTATCATTTACATTTGCGATTGTGGCATAATTACATTTATGATTAAATTGAGGGTGAAGGGCCTCACTCAGGGGCCCAGTGGTGATAGCTTGGTGGTGGTGGGGCTTAAACCGGCAACCTTATGATTACTAGTCCATTACCTTAACCACTGAGCTACTACTGTCCCGTTCTCAGCAGTGACATTGATCATCCAGCAGGGGGTGTAACTGAAGCAATTACGATGATGATGAACCCTTGGACGACCCATTCGTCGTCCGTATAGCCACCCAACCTGCCGGGAGCTGAGCTGAGATTCAAACTAGTGTGTTTTATCGCTGCACCACCCACACGCCCAAGGTTTCGTTTTTAAATGGACTTATTTATTATAGATTCTTGTGTAGGTCAAAAGAAGCGGTCTGTACTGCACACGTGTCGGAGAAGAGTGGAGGTCTGCAGCAGTAGAGGAAGAGAAATGTGATCTGGGAATCGGATATGACTAAATTGAGAGGATAATTGGACAAACGTGATAAAAGCACTATAATATATCTTCTAATCAATTTAATTCCAGCATGTGAAAACACACAAAGCAAAGCCCTTCAGCAGGAGGGGAGCAGGCACCTACCTAAAATCCATCAGAACCATAGGTACGGGTCACTCTGCAAACCCCCCCCCCCCCCCCCCCCCCCGGCGGTGCTTTTCACCCCGGCACCAAATCGAGAGCAGAATCTGAGGTGACAAGTGCTCCTGTTCACCCCTCGTCTCTTATCTGCTCTCTCCCAGAGAGCTCTTCCTCTCCATTCAGACTTTCTAATCTCACGTCTTCTCCTCTCTCCTCTTCCCGTATTCATCAGCCACGCGGTGGCTCTTTTATCTGCCCCTGCGAGGGCACCGAGGGTAACAAACAAATAAACTACGGGAATAAATCTCACCTTGGCAACTCCTTTTTCTTCAAGACCCCCAGTATATATACACATATACACCGATCAGCCATAACATTAAAACCACCTCCTTGTTTCTACACTCACTGTCCATTTTATCAGCTCCACTTACCATATAGAAGCACTTTGTAGTTCTACAATTACTGACTGTAGTTTATCTGTTTCTCTACATGCTTTGTTACCCCCTGTCATACTGTTCTTCAATGGTCAGGACCCCCACAGGACCACCACAGAGCAGGTATTATTTAGGTGGTGGATCATTCTCAGCACTGCAGTGACACTGACATGGTGGTGGTGTGTTAGTGTGTGTTGTGCTGGTATGAGTGGATCAGACACAGCAGTGCTGCTGGAGGTTTTAAACACCGTGTCCACTCACTGTCCACTGTATTAGACACTCCTACCTAGTCGGTCCACCTTGTAGATGTAAAGTCAGAGACGATCGCTCATCTATTGCTGCTGTTTGAGTCGGTCATCTTCTAGACCATCATCAGTGGACACAGGACGCTGCCCACGGGGCGCTGTTGGCTGGATATTTTTGGTTGGTGGACGATTCTCAGTCCAGCAGTGACAGTGAGGTGTTTAAAAACTCCAGCAGCGCTGCTGTGTCTGATCCGCTCATACCAGCACAACTGTCTGACTGATGATTTGTTGTTAGGACCAATAAAAGGACCTTTGGGTTTAACTCTTTTTTGCTAGGGAATGTACACCTACGCCTATAAATGCCAAATCACCCCTCACCCCACACACACACATACACACGTGCACGAGCGTTGAGTGTTTTCATTAGTGTCGAGCAACAGCGTTATTAGCACATACAGTGTATCACAAAAGTGAGTACATCCCTCACATTTCTGCAAATATTTGATTATATCTTTTCATGGGACAACACTATAGACATGAAACTTGGATATAACTTAGAGTAGTCAGTGTACAGCTTGTATAGCAGTGTAGATTTACTGTCTTCTGAAAATAACTCAACACACAGCCATTAATGTCTAAATAGCTGGCAACATAAGTGAGTACACCCCACAGTGAACATGTCCAAATTGTGCCCAAATGTGTCGTTGTCCCTCCCTGGTGTCATGTGTCAAGGTCCCAGGTGTAAATGGGGAGCAGGGCTGTTAAATTTGGTGTTTTGGGTACAATTCTCTCATACTGGCCACTGGATATTCAACATGGCACCTCATGGCAAAGAACTGTCTGAGGATGTGAGAAATAGAATTGTTGCTCTCCACAAAGATGGCCTGGGCTATAAGAAGATTGCTAACACCCTGAAACTGAGCTACAGCATGGTGGCCAAGGTCATACATCGGTTTTCCAGGACAGGTTCCACTCGGAACAGGCTTCGCCAGGGTCGACCAAAGAAGTTGAGTCCACGTGTTCGGCGTCATATCCAGAGGTTGGCTATAAAAAATAGACACATGAGTGCTGCCAGCATTGCTGCAGAGGTTGAAGATGTGGGAGGTCAGCCTGTCAGTGCTCAGACCATACGCCGCACACTGCATCAACTCGGTCTGCATGGTCGTCATCCCAGAAGGAAGCTGACGCACAAGAAAGCCTGCAAACAGTTTGCTGAAGACAAGCAGTCCAAGAACATGGATTACTGGAATGCCCTGTGGTCTGACGAGACCAAGATAAACTTGTTTGGCTCAGATGGTGTCCAGCATGTGTGGTGGCGCCCTGTTGAGAAGTACCAAGACAACTGTATCTTGCCTACAGTCAAGCATGGTGGTGGTAGCATCATGGTCTTGGGCTGCATGAGTGTTGCTGGCACTGGGGAGCTGCAGGTCATTGAGGGAAACATGAATTCCAACATGTACTGTGACATTCTGAAACAGAGCATGATCCCCTCCCTTCGAAAACTGGGCCTCATGGCAGTTTTCCAACAGGATAACGACTCCAAACACAACCTCCAAGATGACAACTGCCTTGCTGAGGAAGCTGAAGGTAAAGGTGATGGACTAAACCCAATTGAGCACCTGTGGCGCATCCTCAAGTGGAAGGTGGAGGAGTTCAAGGTGTCTAACATCCACCAGCTCCGTGATGTCATCATGGAGTGGAAGAGGATTCCAGTAGCAACCAGTGCAGCTCTGGTGAATTCCATGCCCAGGAGGGTTAAGGCAGTGCTGGATAATAATGGTGGTCACACAAAATATTGACACTTTGGGCACAATTTGGACATGTTCACTGTGGGGTGTACTCACTTATGTTGCCAGCCATTTAGACATTAATGGCTGTGTGTTGAGTTATTTTCAGAAGACAGTAAATCTACACTGCTATACAAGTTGTACACTGACTACTCTAAGTTATATCCAAGTTTCATGTCTATAGTGTTGTCCCATGAAAAGATATAATGAAATATTTGCAGAAATGTGAGCGGTGTACTCACTTTTGTGATACACTGTATTAGTTAACCAACTAATCCGCCCACCAGTGCTTCTCTTTGTGTTTTATAGGGTTTCAGATCACTCGACAGAAAGTGGCCCTTGGAACATGAATGAATCTAATCAGCCTCCTCCGTAAACACACGTCTGTTATGCAAACAGGGGAAGACCATCATGTGGCTGTAGAAATAAAACTCACCGAGCGTATTTACATCTTTTTACAATATACAGATAAAATGTGAACAGGTGAGGGTGTCATAACTGGGTATAAAAGGAAGATCTACCAAAGGTAAGGAAAGATGGGCTGTGGCTTTGTGTATATGTGCTAAACATGTCAGTGTCCTAACTTCCTTTGAGTGTCAGACAGGCATCATCGTTCTAAATTTGTGTACATGATCAAAACACAGCTACACTGGTCATTAAAAACATTGAAATGTAAAGAAAACTACAGTGTTCAGTTCAAACTACAGGTTCAATAATGTTTTGGGGTTGCTTTACTGCTTCTAGCATTATATTATAATGCAATTCGAAGACTACTGATTTTGGGACGCAACATAGAGCCCAGTGTCCAAAAAAAAGGTATTTGTTCTGGATACACTATTCAGTCCTGTACTGAACAACAGTAAGACTACGAGGTAAAACGTAGTCTATAGGAACAAAGTCTGAGTTAACTCAGCGATGCTAAACGGAGTGAATAACTACATAAATGCATGAATAAAAATAGTAAAAAATTAGGGCTGCCGTTAATTGTGTTTTTTATTGGGCTGTATGGGAATTTGTTCCCATTCAGTCAAATCATGACAGCATTTGTATTTATATGGCTGGGCACTGATTGATCAGTTGATGTTCCGGTTCATTCCAGAGCTGTTGAGTGGGGCTGAGGTCAGGAGTTTCTTTAAACATCCATTTAAAAGGTGCCCAGGTGGCGCAGCGGGATATTCCTGCTAGCACACCAGCGCCGAGATTCTGAACTCATCAGGTAGAGAGGCGACTGTGCAGAGCGCATGGGTGGAAAAGGGATCCGTTAAGGACTGCACGCGGGTCGAAGGAGTCGTGAGCAGCAATATACCCACCTCGACTGCAATCAGGGAACCGCCAGGTCTAATACTTCCTAATATTATATAATAAATATAATTATGTAATAATATTATCTACTTATGATCAATACAAATCTAAGCAAATAAACCCTTTATACCTGCCTGTTAAATTTGTGCTGGAATGTGAAGGGTTAAATTAAAGACGCCTCTTTGTCGCCCCCTGCTGTGACTAGAAAGAACGTTGTGCTGTGAACGGTGGTCTGAGCAATCGGAAAGGTCTCTGTGGTAAATTGCGCTGCTTTAACACAGTAACATTGTGTTTATACTGTAGAGATAACACGGGTCTTTATCCAGTTTGTGGTCGTGAGTTACAAATGACTCGAGCTGCTGCTGCTATGCAGGGTATTTTAAATCATTTTAAATAATCATTTTTGTTTTCAAAAAGCGTGAGAAATCATCACTAGACAGAATTACAGTTATTAATTGACGCTTTAATATCATCTTTGGTCAGAGCCACATTTGTCTCGTCAGGCGTCTGAGCTCATGAATACACGTTACAGGCTAAATCAGCTCAGACTCGGTCTAACTTTATTTCTGATGAATTTGGATGGAAAGCTCATGAACTGTACACGTCGTGGGAACATTACAAACTCTGGTGTTAAATGGATCATAATGGACTGTAGACGCTTTAACATAGTTAACGATGTGGGTCCACATGACGTTATACGTGTTACATCTAGAAATGGTTCATATTAATACCCCTGAGCGCCTGTTTCCAGTGGCAGGGTTATGAACAGGAAAAGATCCTCACTTTTACCAGATCATGTGAACAGACTTGTCATTTTAAATAAATGGCTGAAAGATGGGCAGCTGTTCACAACTCTATATACAGTAGGCATTGGCTGGCTTTCTAAAAATAATTTAGATTTAATCATTTTATCATAAATTTATTACTTTTTTATTGGTTAACATGTTCTTGCAATAAAAATGTGCATAATTAATCTGGTTCCTTAATCGTGATTAAGCTTAATTAAAGATTTGAATCATGTGACAGCCCTACAAAAAATACATAAGTACAGCGGTGCCTTGTAACTCGATGTCCCCTAAATTTAAAATGTTTGAAACTCGACGCCCTTTCTTCGAGAAATTTGTACCCTTAAACTCGACGTGTTCAGCTTCTCCTCAATTAAGAAGCGTAAGGAAACAATAAAGAAGTATTTTTATACTGATTTTTAACTGTTTTTAATTGTATTTCAGTGCTTTTATATTATATTTGTGTTATTTTTAGTGTATAAGTGTCAAAAACAACCTCATTATTTTACATTAGACTAAAATATATGCAGTTCCACGGGATCATGGACGCATTAACAGGTTTCCCAAACATCCATATAAAAAAAAGCCTTGAAACTCAACGTCTTTAAAAGTCGACGCCACTCCCAGTACCAACTGATGTTGAGTTTTAAGGTCTGTATTTGTAAGTAACTTTGGACAAAAGCATCTGCTAAATACCACAAATGAACATAACATTTTAAGGATTTAGGGTTTGTATAAGACAATGTGTGTGTTCGAAAACCTAGTGAGCTGCCTTGCTGTCTTACTGCCTACACAGGCAGCTGCCTCGGTAGAGAGGATTCTAATAAGTCAATGACTTGTAAGTCAGGTTATTCAAACACGCTACTTAGACAGCGATTCCATCGGGTTTCGCTTACTAAGCTAACACAGTTAGCATCATGCCATTCAAACCAATGGGATGAGGTGGCACAGCGTGCTAGCATGTGAACTTGCATCTCCCTCTGTGTACCGAAAACGGTTAAATTCACTGACAAGCAAATAAAAACACTTGTGCAAGTTTATACAAGTTAAAAATCAATAATATTTTATTCACGTTTGAAAATAACTAGTTTAGTTTGTTTCTCCGCACTGTCAGCCATGTTTTTTTTATTTTTCTGTGAGAGAAGAGCTGCCGCACTGAATGCTGGGATTGCTTTGATCACTAAGGACGCTTCCGATGCTCACTCGTTCTTGAGTCAAAATAACACTGAAATTTTAAGATGCCTAACTAGACAGCTTATTAAGGCATCTAGGATTTCAAACAGCCTCCTTCTCGGGAGCGCGCGTAGGATGACGTAAAATGCGTCTATGTAGAGAGCGCTCTAGGTTTTCGAACACACCCAGTGTATAAGTCCAGGCGTTGTATGTCCACGCTACGATGCACCTACTGGGTGTAATAACCGTGTATGCAAAAAACCGCTTCCTCCTTTGTTTTGTTTTGGGTTGATTTTCTCTCTCTCTCTGTCTGTCTCACTGAGTCTGTCTCTGTCTGCAGATGAACACTTGAAGCACCCTGCTGTACCGTGGTGTTAATAAAGGACCACGAGGCTCAAAAGGACTGACGTGTGGCACACAAAGAGACGACGGGCGCCGCCGCAGTCTTCAGCCCTCATTAACTTTTGTCTTGTCGCAACAGCCATGTCCTCTTATTATCTAGATCTCTCTCTCTCTCTCTCTCTCTCTCTCTCTCTCTCTCTCTCTCTCTCTCTCTATCTATCTATCTATCTGTGTGTCTTTCTCTTTTCTGTTATTCTTTGTCTTCCAGGCTGCTTGTACTTTCCACTGTACAGCAATTGGAGAGACAGAGAGATCTAGATAACTGAAATAAAATAATTCAGAAAGAAAATCTAGAAAGATCCTGAGCTTCAATTAAGGCTTCAACCCCACACAGATACCCACAAAATATAAAATATAATAAAATCATTTAAAAATCCTATTAGATAATATTGGCATGGACATAAAGTCTTTGGATGCCTGACCATGATGCTATTACAACCACTACAACTACAATACAGAGTTACTGCACAAATGATACTTAAAACTTTACTGCCTTATGTTAACCATGTTCAGAAGCGGCGTTGACTTCTCTGGGCTCGGAAGCATCTAGGATGTTTTTTAAAACATCCATTTAGAGGCGCCCAGATGGCACAGCGGGATATTCCGCTAGCACACCAGCGTTGAGATTCTGAACTCCTCGGTCGGCTGGGCGCCATCTAGCAGGCATGATTGGCAGTGCCTGCAGAAGGCACGTTTCTGCTATGGTGGGATGACCGGACTATGTGGGTGGGGGTCTTCAAACGCTGTGTAAGGGCCCTGATTGGCAGATAGAGAGGCGCCTGTGCTAAATGCAGAGTGCAGAATTAAAGATGCCCTTTTGTCAGAACAAAAGGGTCGTTAGAAAGAAAGTCGCGCTGTGATCGGTGGTCCAAGCAATCAGAATTAAATTCATTCACTCATTCATTGTTTAACCACCACTTTATCCTGGTCAGGGTCGACCCGGACAGGTAGCTAGTCCACCACAGGGTAAAAAGACACATACTTGGGGCAATTTAATGTCTCCAATGAACCAGAGTGCATGTGTTTGTACTGTAGGAGGAAACCGGAGCACCTGGAGGAAACCCACACAGACTCCACACACAGAAAGAACCCAGATCGCGCCACCTGGGAATCGAACCCAGGACCTTCTTGCAGTGAGGCGACAGCGCTACATAGATTGAAAAATCTATTTCAAATGACGTTAAAATTGATTTTTGATGCTCATTATTTGAAGCTAAACGGCCGGTATACACGTGACTGTGATTTGATGAGGTACGTTGAGGATTCGTAAAGGTTTTATAATAATATAAATAAATCCTTGATCTACGGGCACATCAGCATCTGTAAGCAGGTGGAAATTAACGGCATTAAACTAGACAGACTTTGTTTTGGGTTGTGGGGCAGAGGGCCGAGATTTAAGAGTTGACATGCTCTATAATGAAATAAAGGAGTGTGTGCGCATGTATTGGTGTAGTTACTGTACTTTTGGCTCGTTTACGTCTCTCGCTCAGCACTAATGAGTGATCAGCTTGCCCAGCGGGAGAGTTCTGAGGGTAATTCGGGAGCACGCCATGTTCCCCAGCACAGGAGAGGAGCTTCATCAATAAACCCGGAGTAGTTCGGGATAATTAAACAATTAGTGTGCCAACGCGTTCCACTTATCAGTAATGATCCAGGCGGTGGTAATGCAGGCAAAAAGGTCAACACGTATACCATGGCAGACGACAGAAGGGGTGGAGACAAAAGGGGACAGATAGACAGACAGACAGATAGATAAATAGACTGACAGATAGACAGACTCAACTTTATTGTCATTGCTCAGTACCAGAAGTGCAAATAGTAATGCTGCTCAGGTGGCACAGCGGTAAAACACGCTAGAACACCAGAGCTGGGATTTCAAATACATCATATCGAATCTCAGCTCTGCCATCCGGCTGGGTGGCTACATGAACAACATTTGGCTATTGTTCATTCAGGGTGGGAGCCGGATAGGGACTCTCTCATAACTGATGCAATTACGACCTCTACTGGCTGATTGATGGCGCCTGCACAGAGTCGAGGTATAATGCTGATCAGGGTGTGGCTCTCCGTACACAAAGCTGATGGCATGTGAACTCGCCTCAGGCGGGTGAAAAAATGCAGTCGGCTACTGCACACGTGTCAGAGGGGGTGTGTGTCAGTTCGCTCTCCTCAGTCAGGGGCGGGGGTCAGCACCAGTAGAGAGGAAGCGTAATGCAATTGGGTAAAAAATTGGATGGGCAAAAAAAATTTGGAAGAGAAAGGGACAAAATGAATTTAAAAAATACAAATAGTGCAAATAGTAACATTGTGCAAAAAACAAATAACAACAGTTAACTTACACGTCTATGGTTAGTATAATAATAATCAATATAACTGTTACACACATTGTATTAGGTCTAAATACATAGTAATATAAATGAATACATGAATGCCTTTTGTGTCATAATATACACCAATCAGCCATAACATTAAAACCACCTCGTTTTTACACTCACTGTCCATTTTATCAGCTCCACTTACCATATAGAAGCACTTTGTAGTCCTACAATTACTGACTGTAGTCCATCTGTTTCTCTACATGCTTTGTTACCCCCCTTTCACCCTGTTCTTCAATGGTCAGGACCCCCACAGGACCACCACAGAGCAGGGATTATTTAGGTGGTGGATCATTCTCATCACTGCAGTGACACTGACATGGTGGTGGTGTGTTAGTGTGTGTTGTGCTGGTATGCGTGGATAAGACACAGCAGCGCTGCTGGAGTTTAAACACCTCACTGTCACTGCTGGACTGAGAATAGTCCACCAACCAAAAATATCCAGCCAACAGCGCCCCGTGGGCAGCGTCCTGTGACCACTGATGAAGGTCTAGAAGATGACCAACTCAAACAGCAGCAATAGATGAGCGATCGTCTCTGACTTTACATCTACAAGGTGGATCAACTAGGTGGGAGTGTCTTATAGAGTGGACAGTGAGTGAACACGGTATTTAAAAACTCCAGCAGCGCTGCTGTGTCTGATCCACTCATACCAGCACAACACACACTAACACACCACCACCATGTCAGTGTCACTGCAGTGCTGAGAATCATCCACCACCTAAATAATACCTGCTCTGTGGTGGTCCTGTGAGGGTCCTGACCATTGATGAACAGCATGAAAGGGGGCTAACAAAGCATGTAGAGAAACAGATGGACTACAGTCAGTAATTGTAGAACTACAAAGTGCTTCTATATGATAAGTGGAGCTGATAAAATGGACAGTGAGTGTAGAAACCAGGAGGTGGTTTTAATGTTATGGCTGATCAGTGGATATAAATACAACCAAATATTCTGTGCAACTCATACCACATACACACTAAAACAGTAAAATACACAGCAATTAAGTCCTTAAATATTAAGGTCTAAACGTATAAAAAGAAAGAAGTATATAAAAATGTATAAATTAAAGTATATATAGACATGTAGCAGTATTGCACGTCTTGTAAAGTTATTACACTTCAGTTTACAATGATATTGAGGTAGGTGGGAGGGGTATATACATAATAATAATAATAAGCATATGAATGTGTAATAATAATAATAATATTGAGAATAAATAACTATACATAGGGTCTGCAATTATAATTAAATAATTCATCAATCAAGCTGCTAAAATGTGTAAATATGGCTGTAACAGTGAATCTCTCGTCGTTGTGCACGGTTAGCCGAACATCCCGTCACGCTTCCAGAAATGTAAACAATAGCCGGATAATGAAGAAGAAATTTTACTACACAGTCAACAGCAGTCGTTTCACTTTAGTAATGAAACAGCCCCAAACCTACTGAATAAAACATGGAACTGAGGAGACTCCATGTTTCTGTAATCAAAACGGATTAGATTTTATGAAGCACATGCGCCTCTCGTTATTTTCCCAGAATAAAAATGAACCCTGGATGTTAGCACAACACGTATTATTAGCTCATCCAGACCAGGGATCCGGTTATATGAAGAAATTTCTACGTTCATGAATAAAACATGGATCTGTGCTGTCTGAGCGTATTAGGATGGATCCTGAACGGCTGATGAGGTTTATATGGTGCAAATAAAGTCCGGGTTTACTGAAAACAGGAAGAATAAATGAATATCTGCACATTTAATATAATATACACCGATCAGCCATAACATTAAAACCACCTCCTTTTATCAGCTCCACTTACCATATAAAAGCACTTTGTAGTTCTACAATTACTGACTGTAATCCATCTGTTCCTCTGCATGCTTTTTACCTGCTTTCACCCTGTTCTTCAAAGTCGGGACCCCCACAGGACCACCACAGAGCAGGTATTATTTAGGTGGTGGATGATTCTCAGCACTGCAGTGACACTGACATGGTGGTGGTGTGTTAGTGTGTGTTGTGCTGGTATGAGTGGATCAGACACAGCAGCGCTGCTGGAGTTTTTAAACACTGTGTCCACTCACTGTCCATTCTATTAGACACTCCTACCTAGTTGGTCCACCTTGTAGATGTAAAGTCAGAGACGATCGCTCATCTATTGCTGCTGTTTGAGTCGGTCATCTTCTAGACCTTCATCAGTGGTCACAGGACGCTGCACGGGGCGCTGTTGGCTGGATGTTTTTGGTTGGTGGACTATTCTCAGTCCAGCAGTGACAGTGAGGTGTTTAAAAACTCCAGCAGCGCTGCTGTGTCTGATCCACTCTTACCAGCACAACACACACTAACACACCACCACCATGTCAGTGTCACTGCAGTGCTGAGAATCATCCACCACCTAAATAATACCTGCTCTGTGGTGGTCCTGTGGGGGTCCTGACCATTGATGAATAGCATGAAAGGGGGTAACAAAGCATGTAGAGAAACAGATGGACTACAGTCAGTAATTGTAGAACTACAAAGTGCCTTTATATGGTAAGTGGAGCTGATAAAATGGACAGTGAGAGTAGAAACAAGGAGGTGGTTTTAATGTTATGGCTGATCGGTGTATAGTGTATATGTATGTGTAAATGTGTGAGAGTCCGAGCTCTCGTGAGTTGTTTTTTTATGTTATTATTAAATAACGGTGCTAATATTAGTTATTACAAGCTGATTTTACAATTAATAATATAGATGTGTGTGTTTTTTGCAAAAGCTAATTTCCAGAGTGCCCCCTGTGCTGTGGGGCGAGGGTGTCGCTGGACCACAGTCCCTCAGCGTCT
>NC_085990.1:52948686-52981186 GCF_030014385.1 Trichomycterus rosablanca | reverse complement strand
GTCTACCTGTCTGTCTGTCTATCTATCTGCCTATTTTTCTATTTATTTTTCTATCTGTCTGTCTGTCTGTCTGTCTGTCTGTCTGTCTGTCTGTCTGTCTGTCTGTCTATCTATCTATCTATCTATCTATCTATCTATCTATCCATCTATCCATCTGCCTGCCTGTGTATCTGTCTATCTATCTATGTCTATCTATATCTGTCTGTCTGTCTGCCTGTCAGTCTGTTTGTCTTTCTATCTGTCTTTCTATCAATCTGTCTGTCTGTCTGTCTGTCTTTTTATCTATTTATCTGTCTGTCTATCTATATTTGTCTGTCTGCCTGCATGCCTGTCTTTCTATCTATATATCTGCCTGTCTGTCTTTCTATTTGTCTGTCTGTCTGTCCGTCTATCTATATCTGTTTGTCTGTTTGTCTTTCTATCTATCTGCTTGTCTGAATGTCTATACATCTTTCTGTCTGTTTGTCTACCTATCTGTCTTATCTAGCCGTCTGTCTGTCTGTCTGTCTGTCTATCTATCTGTCTGTATATCTGTCTGTCTGTTTGTCTGGGGGTCTCAGGGGCCCTATCAGAACATGGCAGTAAACACTCTGATGAAGACCAGACCACGTTATAGGTCATTTATTCAGAGATGATCATTTATCTGCTGATGTATTTATTATTAATGACTGATCACGTGTTATTATTTCTTTGTTTATTCATGATCTCACATTAAATTTGTTCCCTGGTTGAGTCACTTGGTTAAATTCCTCTCACTCTGGATTGTGGTTGTGTAACGCCGTGTTTTCATGAATATTGTTATGAATTTCCCTTAACTAAGAGTCGTAACCGTTTCCCGTCATGAGATCCCGCTGTAAACAGACGGACAGATGGACGGATGGATGATGATGATGTTGTTATTACTGCTGCAGGTCTCATCCTCACCATCCCAAACACACAAAGGGCCAAATTCTAACAGAGTGACCATCTGGTTATTAATCCCTAAATCAGGGGGATAAGAACATGTTAAAGTGATGATGTGACCCCTTAACGGGAACAAATGAACATGGGAATTAGTCAGGAAATTAATCAACCTGATCTGCACATGGACCAACGAACAGGAAATGTTTTATATTTACCCAATAACAACCAAACCAAATAACTGACTGATTGGATTGGTTAGATTGGATTGATTGGTTGAATGGTTGATTGATTGGTTGATTGGATTGATTGGATTGATGATTGGCTGATTGGATAGATTGATTGGCTGATTGGATTGATTGATTGATTAAATTGATTGGATTGAATGGTTAATTGATTGGTTGGATTAATTGATTGGATTAATGATTGGTTGATTGGATTGGTTGATTGATTGGTTGAATGGTTGATTGATTGGTTGGATAGATTGATTGGATTGATTGATTGATTCACCCTGTGTCCTGTGTGCCAGCCTGTGTCCTGTGTGCCCCCGTGTCCTGTGTGCCCCCCTGTGTCCTGTGTGCCGCCCTGTGTCCTGTGTGCCAGCCTGTGTGCCACCCTGTGTCCTGTGTGCCACCCTGTGTCTTGTGTGCTACTCTGTGTCTTGTGTGCTACTCTGTGTCTTGTGTGCTACTCTGTGTCTTGTGTGCCAGCATGTGTGCCACCCTGTGTCCTGTGTACCAGTCTGTGTCCTGTGTGCCACCCTGTGTCTTGTGTGCTACTCTGTGGCTTGTGTGCCACCCTGTGTCTTGTCTGCCTTGATGTGTTTGGAGGTCCAAACTTTCTAAAGGATTTTACCTGGCAACTCATTTTCTGTATAGAAATATAACAGAGATCCTTAAGGAATTTTAACAGTGGAATTTAAGGTAGTCAGAATTTTAGGTGGTTTTAAGGTGGTAATGTGCCAAAAAGTGTCCCCAATTACCCCCCCCAAAAAACAACAACAATAGAACCATTAGAAAGATCTCAACATTGAACGTTTTGTCTTGTGTCGGGTTCCACATTTAGCTTTTATTATCATTATTCGAGCCCCGGGGCCCCTGCTTTTGTTTAGGAGCGCAGCGCTAGCAGACTCCGCTCGCTGATAGTCGCTTTAAATAGCACCAATTACCCGGAAGGCCGAGAATGCTCAATCACTTAGGAGCTATTAGCCCGTAATCAGGTGGTGTCCACGACTGCCTGTACGGTCCGTCTCTTCTGCACCATCCTCCCTCATAATCCATCCCTCAGTTGGGGGTCGCAGTGATGGGGGGGGGGGGGGGGGGATACATCCTTCTGTTTTAAAATATACCACACGTGTGCAGGACCGGTCGGTGTTATTAGTCGAACATGGAGGTTGTATGCAAATGAAAGCGAAATGTCCGAATGGAAATAATTTTTTTTTTTTTTTTTTTTTTTTTTTTTTTTTTTTTTTTTTTTTTTTTTTTTTTTTTTTTTTTTTTTTTTTTGTTTTGTTTTGTTTTATTTTATTTTATTTTATTTTATTTTATTTTATTTATTTATTATTTATTTATTCATTTATTTATTTTTAATTTATTTAATTTTATTTATTATTTAATAATTTTATTTTTAATTTATTTAATTGTATTTATTATTTGTTAATTTCTTTTTTTCATTTTATTTTCTTTTATTTATTTATTTTTCTTTTATTATTTTATTTTATTTTTTAATGAGTGTAATAGACAGCAGTGGTGTTCACTGTAGTATTTCTTTTTTTATTTTATTTATTTATTTTAATTATTTTATTTTAAATGATAGTGTAATAGACAGCTGTGGTGTTCACTGTAGTGTTTATTTTGTTTTATTTTCAATAATAGTGTATTATGCAGCTGTAGTTTTCACTGTAGTATTTATTTATGTTTTACTTTTCTATTTTTATTTGTTATTTTAGGTATTTTAATTTATTAAATGTTAATTTATTTATTTATTTTATTTTATTGTCAGTTATAGTGTAATAGACAGATGTGGTGTTTATTGTAATATTTATTTATGTCTTTAATTTTCTATTTTTTTATTTGTTTTATTTTATTTATTATTTATTTCATTTTATATATTTTAATTTATTTTATTTGCTAGTGTAATTGTGATAGTGTAATAGACAGCTGTGTTCACTGTAGTATTTATTTTATTTTAAATTATAGTGTATTATGTAGTTGTAATGTTTACTGTAGTGTTTATTTATGTATTTAATTTTCTATTTGTTATTTAATTTATTTTGTTTTGTATTTGATAGTGTAATAGACAGCTATGTTTACTGTAATATTTATTCATGTCTTTGATTTTTCTATTTACTTTTTATTTGATTAATTTTATTTATGTATTTTATTTTGTATTGTGTTATATATATTTTTTTTATTATTATTGTGTTTACTGTAGTATGTTTTTTATTTATTATTTTATTTATGTTATAAATTGTCAATAATAGTGTAATAGGTAGCTGTAGTATTTATTCATGTCTTTGATTTTCTATTTATTTTCTATTTTATTTTTAATGATAGTGTAATAGACAGCAGTGGTGCTCACTGTAGTGTTTATTTATGTTTTAATTTTCTATTTTTATTTGTTATTTTATGTATTTTAATTTATTAAATTTAATTAATTTATTTTATATTATTTTATTTTCAATGATAGTGTAATAGACAGTTGTGATGTTTATTGTAATATATATTTATGTCTTTGATTTTCTATTTATTTTTATCTATTTTATTTTGTGCATTTTAATTTAATTAATTTAATTTTAATTTAATTTATTTTATATAATTATTTTATTTATTTTATTGGTAATGATAGTGTATTATGTAGTTGTAGTGTTTACTGTAATATTTATTTACATCTTTAATTTTCTATTTTAATTTGTTATTTTATGTATTTTAATTAATTTATTTTATATAATTATTTTATTTTATTTTTTCAGATATGATCAAAACGTTTCCGTTTCCCCTTTAATATACCAATGTTCATTCATTCATTCATTCATTGCCTGTTGTACCACCACGGTGGCTGCAATTCATTGGGCAAAAGGCAGGAAACACCCTGGATTGGTCACCAGTCCATCACAGAGTTACACAGAGAAGTGTGTGTGTGTGTGTGTGTGTGTGTGTGTAACAGAGTTTCAGGTTGCATTTCTTGATGCAGCGGTGGACTGTGTTAAGTAACCATGGGTTTTCTGAAGTACTTCAGAGCCCATGCGGCTAAAATGCCATCTAAGGACTCAAAGGCCACTTTAGATCTCTTTAGATTTCCAGAATCTTTCCACAATATTATGTACGGTAGATGGTTATATTGGCCATTATTATGTACAGGGTCATGATGGGTGTGATTCATTGGGCAAAAAGCAGAAAACACTGCAGAGGTCACCCACTCCACCTGGGAATTGAACCCAGGACCTTCTTGCTGTGAGGTGACACCCATCGAGCCACCTGACATGCATTTTATATTCATTTTAATTGATCTTTTTCTGAAGAGCTATTTTCAGTCTTTTAAGCATGAAGCCACAATAATCATGTTCATATTTCTGTAAGGTGTGTGTGGATCCCACGATCTGTTATGTTTGCAGTACACACACACACACACACACACACACACACACACACACACCTGTTTAAACAATCATGATTTTTACGACAGTAAAGCCGAGCTGCTGCTCAGTAAAAACACTGTCGGCCGAAGCTGTTGGCGAGCTGTCGATCTGTGCGTGATGCTCAGTCTATTCTTATCGTACAGGATGTGATCATTTCCCACGATCCCTCTCTTCAGCACACTTAGCCAGACACAGCGCCGCAGGAGAGACTGAGAGGCAGTCAGGTGTGCCAGCCTCAAACAAAGAGACGAGGGGCTATTAAGGATCCGGCACATTTTTAATTCACCACCTCACACCAGCCTGATCGTTACCGATTCAGCTCTCATTATTACAGTCTGGAAATCATCAGTCCTCACCCTCATTTCATTTACATTAGTGCTGCTAATAAAAATACATGTATGAGGGTTACATTACATTTTATTAAAATAATAAATACCCTGTTTATTTGAACACATTCATAACGCATAAAAATAAATACCTTTTTTCTTCTTTCAGTGGCACATTTTAGCTTTTACACCGGATACCCTTCCTGATGCAGCCCCTATATTTCTATTCAGGGCTAGGACCTGCACTGAGAGCACACTGACGAGTGCACCTCACAACGACTAGGCTGTTCAATCCCCCCCCCCCAACCACAGCCAATTTGTAGATGCCCGACTGGCCGATATCAACGCTGAGATTCAGGAATGGAAAGTTCTCACTAATAATCAGTAATAATAATAATAATAACAATAATAATAATATAAATAATAATAATAATTATTATTATTATTATAATAACAATATTAATAATAATAATAATTATAATAATATAAATAATAATAATAATATAAATAATAATAATATAAATAATAATAATGTAAATAATAATAATAATATAAATAATAATAATAATAATAATAATAATATAAATAATAATAATAAAATAAATAATAATATAAAAATAATAATAATAATTACAATAATAATAATATTAATAATAATAAATTGATGGGTACCGCTGTCAGATCTGGGTTCAATTCCTAGGTGAAGCAGTCCGGGTTCTTTCTGTGGGGAGTTTGCATGTTCTCCCCATGTCTGTGTGGGTTTCCTCCCACAGTACAAAGACGTGCAGTCAGGTAAACTGGAGCTACTAAAATTGCCCTGAGTGTGTGTGTGTGTGTCTTTTGCCCTGTGATGGACTGGCGATATCAGACCCACTGCAACCCTGACCAGGATAAAGCGGTGGTAAAGATATGAATGAATGAATGAATGAAGATACTCTCCCAGCATAAACAGCCTCTCATGTTCTTACTAACAATCCTGAAGTCTGGCATCATCACAAACAGTGGTTAAGCTACTGGACTAGTAATCAGAAGGTTGCCGGTTCAAGCCCCACCACTGCCAAGTTGCCATTATTGGTTCAAGTGTATTTGATTGCAGTTGTAAGGCCGCTAAAATGCCATAAATGTAAAAAGTACACTTAAAATAACGACAGGATCACAATCAGCTTCATGACGTGTGAACTTTATTAGCAGAACATTTATGTTTTATTTCACTACACTTATGGAAAAACACAATATATACAAAACAAAAGCTTTCCTTTTTTTAATAAAAATATCTTATAATTACAGCCGCTCCAGCGTATAGATATTTCAACGTACAGTTTAGAACATTCATTCATTTTTTCTTTATGTACAGTATCAGGTCAGGATGAATTTTATTTACAGTATCAAACAGTCGCAGAGAGAATCTCTGTCCGGATCGAAGCATCTATTTTTAACAGCAGACATCATGAAGCTTTACGGCGTGAGGGTTCCAGCTTTCGAATAAATCGAACCACTGAGAGTGAAAGAAAATGAGACAGGGAGAGGGGGGGGGGACAAAAAGAGAGGTCATCTGTCCAAATTCTGCATTCCCTTCACCGGTGGGAGAGAAATCCGGCTCACTCCGCCACCATTGCTAACACTGAGATGCTAATAAATGAGCGTTTAGATGCCGTTAGTTGTCTGAGCAATCCCTCACTGGGTTCTGGTGGGTGTCGGCTCGGCCGCCGGGGCTCGGCTTGGCACGGGACGGGCGCTGCACACCTGTGAGGGGCGGAAGAACATACGTGAGAACAGTGTGTGCGACAAAATCCTAAACACACTCCACACACACACACATCCCCAAGCTAATGCTTTAACCCACTTTTACACTGGGGACAGTTAATGCAAGCGCAGCTGCATGCATGGTGCACATTACAGGAGGATTTAGGGGGGGTCTTACCCTCCTAATTAATACTCGGACCCCCCAAAAGAGGTAAAACAACAGTTCACAACAGTTAAAGCTGACCCAACCCCCAATTATGACTATAAATCGCACTCTGCTTGCATGCACAGTCGAGCGCTGCGTGCATTTAAATGCGCCGGTGCTGCAATTAAACACCTCCAGCACCCTGCTGCAAACCATACAGTGGTGAAATAAATACCATAATAAATACTATCAATAACCAGAGCGCCGTCGATGCATTAACTGCGCAATCAGTGTCTGAGTAAAAAATGAAGCCCTGAATACAACCAGTATAAAACCAGTCCTGTTGGTGCAAACTGGTTTCTGAAGTGCAGGCCAACAGCAGGACGCGTGCAGCAGCATGTTTGGAGTAAATAAAGCAGCTATTTGGTAAATAGTTATCATTAACAAACAAAATAAAAGCCCTCAGTTTAAAATCTAAAATTAGAATTAAATTTTAATGAGTGTTTAGTGCTGTTAAAATGTACAACACTTTTTTATGAACTAGAAATAATCAAAGTGTATTTAGAACATACACACAGCACGATTAATTAATCAGGATTTATAAGCAGTTAAATAAAACAACACTTATATAATGCGATATAAAACTTCAGTTTATCTAAATGTGTTATTTTTTAATATAAACCTTAAATAAATGTACCAGACAAGGTTCATATCAGTGAAACATTTTTAATTAATAATAATAAAGAACTGATCGATTTTTAAATATATTTATTTTAGTCCAACGTGCTGAATAAATAATAGATCCTACCATCACAAAGCAGTTTACATGACGTAAATTCTATATAAATTATATAAACCTCACATGTATTTGTACATTTTATTTCCTCGGCTGCTGCCGTTAGGTGTGGCAGGTGGATTGTGATCTGCATTATTGATTTGGCACAGTTTTTATGCCAGACGCCCTTCCTGACACGACCCTCCCTATTTATCCGGGCTTGGGACCGGCACTACAATGCACTGGTTTATGCATCCTAGCGGCCGGGTACCTATAGGACAATTCAGTGTCTCCAATTAGCCTGGCCGCATAGCTTGACTGTTAATGCGTTCCATGGTCCTGTAGAACTGCATATTTTTTAGGCTCATAAAATAATGGGTTTTTTTACACATATACACTGAAAATAACACAAATATAATATAAAAACACTGAAACAAAAAGCTGATTCTCACAATTTCTCAGAAGCTGGAGCTGTAACACAAGTTTAAAAGTGAAACAGGGAGGAAAATCCAGATGAACACAGATACATGTGGAGCTGTAACCCTGGATCTGATGGTTATTCCACACTAATGCAGATTCAGCTCAGATTCACACGCTTAAGCCGAGCGCTGAACAAAGTGGCTGTTCATTGTTAATTTAAAATTAAATAAATAAATTTTTTTTAAAAACACGTTGAGTTTAAGGGAACACATTTCTCGATGAAGGTCGTCGAGTTTCAAATATTTTGAGTTTAGGGGACATTGAGTTACAAGGTACCGCTGTGTTTGCAATTTTCATAGACGCCGACTGCATTTTGTCCTGATGCAATGCAATGAGGAAAATTGTTTGCTACTTCTTTAGGGCCAATAAAATAGTTCCAGAACCTTTTCTTGTCCCATTTAGTACATACCTTTTATTTTACTACCTTTATGTATATACACCGACCAGGTATAACATTCTGAGTTATACCTGAGTGAATAACACTGATTATCTCTTCATCACGGCACCTGTTAGTGGGGGGATATATTAGGCAGCAAGTGTCAAAGCATCTCCAAAACTGCAGCTCTTGTGGGGTGTGTCCCGGTCTGCAGTGGTCAGTATCTATCAAAAGTGCTCCAAGGAAGGAACAGCGATAAACCAGCGACAGGGTCATGGGCAACCAAGGCTCATTGATGCACGTGGGGAGAGAAGACTGGCCCGTGTGGTCCGATCCAACAGACGTGCTACTGTAGCTCAAACTGCTGAAGAAGTTCATGCTGGTTCTGATAGAAAGGTGTCAGAATACACAGAGCAGCACAGTTGTGTATTGGGCAGCAAAAAGGGGACCAACACAATATTAGGAAGGTGGTCATAATGTTATGCCTGATCGATGTTTATAAACCTGATCATAACCTGAAGATTCTTGATGAAAAAAGGTTCTTCTTTAGCGAAACTTTAAATGTTTCTACGTTTTAATGGTGCATTTGTGGAGCAGTGTTAGCTCAGCAGTTAAGGTACTGGATTAATATTCAATAGCCAAGTTTCCACTGCTGGACCCCTGAGCAAGACCCTCAACCCTCAACTGCTCAAATCGTATTGCCATGAATATAAACGTAAATATGTCCTTAACATCATGATTATTGCACTTAGCAGCTCTATACAGAAGAATGGATTTACCTCTCTCACTGTTACGGAAGCTTTTAATTAAAAGTGGATTTTTATATTATTAATAAGAACTTGTTACATTAACTAACCTACAGTTTTATTAAAAGTGTATTGTTTTATTTTATCAATGTGAACAGTATCAGTACCATCACCTTCACTATAGATTATTTAAGATAAAACTGTACAAGCTTTTTAGCACCATTGTTTTGGAATGGATTTTTATTTTATCAGTGTAAATTAGAATACTTAGTCACCACAGTCTTAATTATATATAAATTATATAAGCCTCATATGTATTTACGTACTATATGTATTATTATTTTTATATGATACACATCTGGCTAGTCTTATTTACATATGCTAGCACGTACACAGTCATAACACAATATATGCACATAGATTTCATTATCATATTAATAATAATTATTATTATTCCGCTGCATGTTAGATTAAGAAAGAGAAAGGACTAGATTTAAGAAAATACTAATACTGATACTACTCACCTCTGCTTTTGGCTATATCTCAGCGACACAGAATCGAGTCCTCCTGCTTATTGATGACCGGTGTCCCCTGTAAATATAGAAATAGTCAAAAAATTAAACATGTGCCAGTCTCGCTGCCCTGATATACAGAAACACGACGTATATTTAGTAAAGAAATAAAAATAAAGATGAAGATGGCAGGAAAGCTCTTAATGAGCGATGCCAGGACACACAATGTAAACATCTATAGGATAAAATTTAATCTTTAGATCTTCAGCAGAAATGCTGAAGTACCAGCCAGCAGTTCTTTATACTGTAGAATTAAAAACAGTGATACTCTAGTAATCAGATAAGCAGATAAAAGACATGAAAATAACACAATTCTAATATAAAGCAAAATAAAACTTATATAAAGCCATGCAATGATTTATTCTCCCCTACTGAACCTCATCTACATAATAATAACACAGTGCATCTAATATTATTATTTATATTATATACTTTTAAAGAAATGTACCAGACAAGGTTCATATCAGTGGACAATTTTTACAGGTAGGCTCTACATGTACATGTTTCATATCTTTATATATTTTTTATACGATACATATCTAACTATTCTTATTTACATATATTTACATTCTTATTTATATGTATATAGACATAATACCATATGTGTATATGTAATTGTATATGTAATATGTGTATATGCTATGTGTATAAGCTATTCTTATTTACATTTGCTTGTTTGTATAGAGAAATGTTATTATTTTTTAATACACACCTTAAAATAAATGTACCAGACAAGGTTCATATCAGTGGAACATTTTATGATTAATAAAGAACCTGTAAATTTTTTAATATATTTATTTGAGTCCAACGTGCTAAATTAATCCTACCATCACAAAACAGCTTACATGATGTAAATTATATATAAATGATATAAACCTCATACAGATTGCACATTTTATACCCATTTAGATGCTACATTTATTCTTGTTTACATATGCTATATGTATATAGACGTAATTAGCATAGTAATATTAATTCATATCAATCCTTTTTGGCACAATGCAACTATTTGCACTTACTTAGATGCCATCACAAAGCAGCTTACATGATGTACATTATATATACGAATTATATTTACATATAAATTATATAAACCTCAGACGTATTTTCACATCTTATACCCATTTACATGCTCCATATATATATATATATATATATATATATATATATATATATATACACCTATAATATGATACATGTCTAGCTGTTCTTATTTACATCTGCTTATACAGATATAGATATAATACCATATTATATTTACATATAAATTATATAAACGTCAGACGTATTTTCACATCTTATACCCATTTACATGCTCCATATATACAGTATATACAGTATATATATATATAATATGATACATGTCTAGCTATTCTTATTTACATCTGCTTATACAGATATAGATATAATACCATATATGTAAATGGACAATTACCATATTAGTTAATATTAATCCTTAAGTTTTTTTGCACAATGCTATTTGTACTTCTGTAGATGCCATCAAAAAGCAACTTACATGATGTGAATTATATATATCAATTATATAAACCTTATACATTTTTGCACATTTTATACCCATTTACACTCTACATGTACTTATTTATATAATCTTTATATATTTATCATTTTTATATGATACATATAGTTTAGATTCTTATTTATGTATATTCCTATATATATACTTTTTAATTGTTTATATATTTATTATTTTCATATGACACATGATATATGACACTAGTTATTCTTATTTACATTTGCTTATATGTATCTAGAAATTGTATTATTTTTTATTATATACCTTAAAATAAATATAACCAGACAAGGTTCATATCAGTGGAACATTTTCATGATTAATAAAGAACCGATCGATTTTTACATATATTTATTTGAGTCCAACGTGCTGAATGAATGATATAAACCTCACACGTATTTGCACATTTAATATCCATTTAGATGCTACATATACTATTTTTATATAACACATAACTAGCTTTTCTTATTTACATATGCTTGTTTTTTGAGCAGTGCAACTATTTGCACTTGTGTAGATGCCAAAGCAGCTTACATGATGTACCTTGTGTATAAATTATATTTACAATATAAATGATATAAACCTCACACGTATTTGCACATTTTATTATTTTATATAATAAATATCTAGCTACATATTTACATTCTTATTTCTATGTATATAGACACAATACCATATGTGTATATGTAATATGTGTATATGCATTATATAAATGATATAAACCTCATACATATTTGCACATTTTATACCCATTTAGATGCCACATATACTTTTTTATTATTATGTATAATTTTATAGGATAAATATCTAACTACTTATTTACATTCTTGTTTTTATGTATATAGACATAATACCATATGTGTATATGTAATATGTGTATATGCATTATGTAAATGATATAAACCTCATACGTATTTGCACATTTTATACCCATTTAAATGCTACATTTAGTTTTTAATTTTTATATATTTATTCTTTTATATGATACATATCTAGCTATTCTTATTTACTGATGTGTGTATGCAATATGTAAGTGATATAAACCTCATACGTATTTGCACATTTAAATGCTACATATTTATTTATTTCTTTGTATATGATGCATTTCTAGTTATTCTTATTTTATGCTTATATGTATATAGACATAATCAGCTAATCTAGTTGTTTTTATCTATATATGCTTGTATGTATGTACATATTTTATTATTTTAAAATATAGACCTTAAAATAAATGTACCAGACAAGGGTCATATCATTTTTATGATTAATAAAGAACTGATCGATTTATAATTATATTTATTTTAGTCCAACGTGCTGAATGAATAATAATTCACAGCCATCACAAAGCTGCTTACACCTATTGCACATTTTATACCCATTAAGATGCTACATATAACTTTTTTACATGACATATCTAGCTACTCTTATTTACATATGCTTATATGTATATGGATAGACATAACATCATATATGTATGTAGATATAATTAGCTTATTAATATTATTCCTTGTTTGCAGCTTACATGATGTAAATTATATATAAATGATATAAACCTCACACATTTCTGCACATTTTATACTCATTTAGATGCTTCTTATTATTTTTATGATACATATATATCTATTCTTATTTACATATGATTATAGATATATACGTAATACCATATGTGTATATGTACATGTATATGTAATATGTGTATATGTAATATGTAAATGATATAACCCTCATACGTATTTGCACATTTTATACCCATTTAGATGCTACATTTTTTTTTTATTTGACACATATCTAGTTATTCTTATCTACATACTGTATGTTTATATGTATATGGACATAATACCAAATGTGTATATGTAATATGTAAATGATATAAACCTCATACATATTTGCACATTTATACCCATTTAGATGCTACACATTATTATTTTTATTTATTTTTATACGATACATATCTAGCTGTTCTTATTTACACGTGCTATAATAATAATAATCGAGCACTTTTAGTGTGATATCCTGTTTAAAAGTGATTTTATGGACTGGAAAGGTGAACAATAGACGTGATGGGTGCAGGAATACAGAGCAGAAATGATGCACATCACGGAGAGCACGAGCTGACGTTGGATCGGTGCAGGACGCATAACGCACCGCCCTGAACGAGGGGTGCATTAGAATCACTCACCTGTTCCGTGTTGAGGGCGGACAGCGGGGTGCGGATCCTTGGCCACGCCGCTGTGTCGGTGCGCTCGCTGAGCTCCAGCTGCAGGTCCAGGATGTAGTCGATAACGTGCTGCAGGATCTCAACGCGGCTCACGCGTCGGTTCTGCGGTATGGTCGGGACCAGGCGCTTCAGGCGGCTGTAGCAGTCGTTCATGTCCAGCTGCACGCAGCTCGGGTTCGAACCCTCCGACGCGTCCGCGCACACACCACACGCGTCCTTCCGAGAGCGCGCCGGGCTGGTGGCTTTCATTTTCAGCCTGGAGTTAAAGGGAAGGTCCACGGACACGCACACACACACGCACGCGGTTATCACGAGGATTTGAAGAGGTTTTAGTGTGGAGGAAAATTCTTATTCAGCTTCCACCATCTTCATCATCTTCATCATCATCTTCATCACCATCAGATCACTCCATCCGGTCAGCGCGCAGAGTCTGGAGCGCAGCGCCCACCGAACCACACCTTATATAGAGGAACGGGGAAAAGGGGGCGGGGCTTTCAGGGCACTGTGCCCGCGAGCAAACGCGCGCGCACACACACACACAACACACACACACACACATACACATACATACATGCAAACACACACACGCACACAGAAAGAGAGAGAAATATACACTTCACAAAACGCACATACACACAGAAATATACACTTAACCATACACACACATACACACACACACACACACACAGAGAAATACACACTCAACCATACACCCACACAGAGATATAAATGTTTTCTTCAGATCTACACAGAATATAATACACCGAGTACAATACACAGAATAGAACACACAGAGTAGAATACACATAATAAAACACACAGAATAGAATACACACAAAAGAACACAGAGTAGAATACAAATATTAAAACGCACAGAATAGAATACACACAAAAGAACACAGAGTAGAATACAAATATTAAAACGCACAGAATAGAATACACACAGAAGAACACACAGAGTAGAATACAAAGAATAGAACACAGCATAGAATATACAGAGGAGAATACAGAGTAGAACACGCTAAAGAGAATCATCAGAAGTGAATACGCACAATAGAGTACACAGATTTGAACATACAGAATATAATACACTGAATAGAAAACACAGAATAGAATATACAGAATAGAACACACAAAATAGAATATACAGAAGAGAATATTCAGAAGAGAATATACAGAATAGAATACACAGAATAGAAAACTCGGAGTAGAACACACAGAATACAATCCCTAGAGTAGAATACATACAATAGAATACACAGAATAAAATACACAGAGTGGAACTCATAGAATATACAGAGTAGAACACAAGACAGAATGCACTGAGTAGAACACACAGAATAGAATTCACTGAGTAGAACACAAGATAGAATACACTGAGTATTCCTTAGAGTACAATACACACAACAGAATACACAGAGTAGAATATACAGAAAAGAATACACATAGTAGAATACAAAGAGTAGAACCCACATAATAGAATACACAGAATAAAATACACAGAGTAGAATATATTAAATAGAATGCACAGGATAAAATACACAGAGTAGAATACACAGAGTAGAACACTGAATAGAATACACAAATTGAAATACGCAGAATGGAATATACAGAATAGAATATACAGCATATAATATACAGTATAGAATACAGAATAGAACGCACAGAATAGAATATTTAAAATAGAATACACAGAATAGAATACTGCGGATACAGAAGCCTCTTTGCTGCCTGCTGTTTTGGATTTTTTTCTTTTTTTTGGCAGCAGCTCGCTCTGTTCCCACAATAGAGGGACGAATGCCAACTGTGTGATGCCACTCATTTACACAATCAGACTGGCATTTCCCAGAAAGCACAGGGCTCATTAGTAAATAGAATAGAACAGAATAGAACACACCAAATAGAAAACACAGAATAGAAAACAGAGCAGAACACACACTCAAAAAAATAATTCGTTGGATTTACTTAATCCAGTTATGTCAACAATTTCCACCTAACTGAGTTGTGTTAGATATAATTAAATCATATTAATAAGCTTCAAATACCTAACTTTTGTAAAACCAACATTACTTTATTAAGTAAAACCAACATAACTATATTAAGTAAAACCGATGTGACTGTATTAAGTAAAACCAACATAACTCTAATATGGTTAGCTCAGTTTTAATGAATAGGTCTGTGTCTAGCTAACTAAACTGACAAACATAAACTCAACAAAATTATTTTTCTTTTGCTTTACTTGATTGTGTTGATTAATGACAACAGAAATATATTTCATTGTACTAACTTAACTCACTTATGTAAACGTAACATAACTGTTGGACCTCCGATACTCAACTGAATTTAGTAAAACTAACTGTACTTTGTATTTCCAACTGGTTAATTAACTGGTTTAAACAAGTGGGGAAACTACTAAACTTTGTTTTACTTAAATGGTTTTCATTCCAACAATGGTAGTAATTTTAAGTGGACTTACTAATTCTGGGGGATTTGGCAACAATGAAAGAAATATACAAAATGGTCAGCCTTTCAGTCTAACAACCATTAGCAGAACTGTCACAAATGTTTTAAACAAACCTTAAACTTGTTTGACTTTTAATGGCACACACATATCACTTGCACAAACCAAAAACTTAAGCTTTCCAACTTTTGAAAAACTTTTAATTTCAGGAAACTGTAAAATCAAACAGTTTTAGTTTGTAAAAAAAAACAAAAAACAAAAAAAACACTTTATTGGAACAATTTTAAATTAGAGTAAACAAAAAACAATATTCATATGAATGATAAACCAATGTAATTTGCCACATAGAAAATACACTATATTGCCAAAAGTATTCACTTGCCTGCCTTCACACCCATTTGAACTTGAGTTAATCCTGAAAAACTTACCATATAGAAGCATTTTGTACTTTACAATTACTGAATGTAGCCCATATGTTTCTTCAATGGTCAGGATGTGGGGGGACAGGACCCCCACAGAGCAGGTATTATTTAGGTGGTGGATGATTCTCAGCACTGCAGTGACACTGACATGGTGGTGGTGTGTTAGTGTGTGTTGTGCTGGTATGAGTGGATAAGACACAGCAGCACTGCTGGAGTATTTAAATACCGTGTCCACTCACTGTCCACTCTATTAGACACTCCTACCTAGTCGGTCCACCTTGTAGATGTAAAGTCAGAGACGATCGCTCATCTATTGCTGCTGTTTGAGTCACTCATCTTCTAGACCTTCATCAGTGGTCACAGGACGCTGCCCACAGGGCACTGTTGGCTGGATATTTTTGGTTGGTGGATGATTCTCAGTCCAGCAGTGACAGTGAGGTGTTTAAAAAACTCCAGCAGCACTGCTGTGTCTGATCCACTAATACCAGCACAACACACACTAACACACCAGCACCATGTCAGTGTCACTGCAGTGCTGAGAATCATCCACCACCTAAATAATACCTGCTCTGTGGTGGTGCTGTGGGGGTCCTGACCAATAAAGAACAGCATGAAAGGGGGCTAACAAAGTATGTAGAGAAACAGATGGACTACAGTCAGTAATTGCAAAACTACAAAGTGCTTCTATATGGTAAGTTTTTCAGGATGAACTCAAGTTCATATGCGTGTGAAGGCAGGCAAGCGAATACTTTTGGCAATATAGTGTACTTCAAAATAAAATAAATAATAATAATAAAGTAAACAAATTCCTCTTTTTTTCTTTCCTCACCTTCAGTGGTGTAAAAAAAAAGAAACCCTGAAAAATTTCAAAAGATTGACATCTGAATGTTTTAACGGACTTTAGAATGTTCACGAGAGAGAGAGAGAGAGAGAGAGGGAGAGAGGATAAGAGTAACAATTAAAAACTACTTGAGGTTGCATTTTTATGTCTGTTGGAAAGGGGAAAAAAACTGAAGTGGAGATTACCAGAGAATGGCATGAATAAGAGGGCAATAAGGTATTTCTTGAAAATGTAGCAGGAATACAAGGGTAAGAGAAACCTTATGGTTGACATACGGCGATATAGAGTGAGCCTGGAGTGAAAGTCATGAGCACCAAATTAAATTTTACATTACTGATGATTGATGAACAGCCAGAACTTCATCAAAACAGCACATGTTTAAACCAACATGTCATGCTAAACAGATCACAAACAGCAATGTAAAATTTGAATGTTAATTTGGTGCTCGTGACTTTCACTCCAGGCTCACTCTATATCGCCGTATGTCAACCATAAGGTTTTTCTTACCCTTGTATTCCTGCTACATTTTCAAGAAATACCTTATTGCCCTCTCAGGCCAAATAAAATGGCGACTGCATTTGCACTTGAGATGTCTGCCATTCAGTTCCATCACAACATTCGGAGATCATCAAGTGTGTACTTGAGGTTTGTTGGGTAGCTCAAGTCCAGGGAGTACATGAGGCCAAATAAAATGGTGACTGCATTTGCAATGTTACCAAGGTCACCTCCACACCTTTAATGATAATTCTAACATCTTTCAGCTCATCTGTGGGTTCTGCACCTTCCTGCTTTATGGCAAATATTCCTAGGATTGTCTGCTCCATCTCCTGGTTTTCCTCAACATCCTCAAAAAAATTTTCATGCCATTCTCTGGTAATCTCTACTTTAAAGTTTTTTTTCCCTTTCTCCAACAGACATAAAAATGCAAACTCTCAAGTAGTTTTTAATTGCTACGCTTATCCTCGCTCTCTTTTATGAACATTCTAAAGTCTGTTAAAACATTCAGACATCAATCATTAGAAACTAAGACCATGCCACTCCCTACAACACATAACAGTTCAACTTATGGATCCAACATTTTTTTTTTTTTTTAGCTCCAAGCCTTCATTGCAACTTGCAATGTGATGTTTACACTGTCCCTTCAAACAGTTTGTTTTTGAGCCTTTCTTGAGAGATGTCTGCCATCCAGTTCCATCACAACTTTTTGTAGAACCTCAAATGTGTACTTTTTGTTGGGTAGCTCAAGTCCAGGGAGTACATGAGGCCAAATAAAATGGCGACTGCATTTGCAATGTTACCAAGGTCACGAAGCACCTCCACACCTTCAATGATAATTCTAACATCCTCCACCTCATCTGTGGGTTCTGCACCTTCCTGCTTTATGGCAAATATTCCTAGGATTGTCTGCTCCATCTCCTGGTTTTCCTCAACATCCTCAAAAACAGAACAAATATACCTTTAGCTAAAAGATGCACACCACAAAACAAAAAAATCTGTTGTCAACCATGGATATGAAACTATTACAAAAAGTTACATTTGAGAAACTTAACTGTAAAATTTATAAATTATATCTTCAAAAAATGCAAAAAAATTTTAGTAAGTAAGATGGGATTTTACTATGAAAGCACGGGTTTGGAACATTTTTGTCCTAAACAGGGAGGGATAGAGGTGATTTACTAAAACCCCATTTAAAAATCCTCATAGAGAAAATAGTCATAAATTACAGAATGACAACTTCAATGGTCTATAAGTTATGCTAAATACTTCTAATCAATAATTTGCAAGATGGCATTATACTTACCATAACTAAAGAGCCACAAAACACCTTCACAAAACTTGTGGTTAGAAAAGAGCTGAAACTAGAAAACATACAAAACAAGCACAATTTTACACTCTGTATTACATTAATACCTGACAAGGTAACAATTTATAAGGATTAAGGCCAGGATGAGAGTTATAATAGAGAAGTATAATGTGAATATACTTTTGTCCATATAATGTATATTTGGAAGCTGTAATTGAAAAGCTCAATAGTGTTTTCACAAGCTAGTTAACATTGGCTAGCTAATGTGTGCCGAGTCTAAAATTATGCGGGTAATGTACTCTAAAACTATCAATATCAAAGTCTAACCACATATTCACTTAACAAACTGTTAGAAAGACATACTTACTAAGATAAGTATTCGGATGTAGCTCGATTCTCAATCTCACTGCTTTTTACCAAGCTCTCATCCCTCGCCATCCCACATTCATTAGAAGAGCTTCTGAGCATGCGTAGTGTCTGTCCTGCGGGAAATCGTCCAATTCACTCAGAACTGTTGCGTTGCCTCAAAATAAGCGACTTTTGTATAACTTCAGATTACAATAAAACTGCCAAAGTGGACTCGGCTTAAACGGCTAACACAGTTCATTAAGCTACATAAACCATTTGCATCTTGGATGCTTTTGAAGACACTTAATTCAACTGCATTATCAATAAAATGCACAACGTTGCCGTTAACAACATTAACGTTTCTCAAAATTGAGAAAAGACTGACCTGTTTAATGCTGCTAGCTAGTAGCGCTAGCTTTGTTGGCGATTCACACAATGCACGAAAAATATAAGTAACTGGATATAAAAATTAAATATACATTACATGAGGTTACAACATGCACTGGGATGTGACCGAAATGGTTTAAAATACTTTAAATGCGAATTCCAAGTGCAAACTGAGCGTTTGAAAACCGCTAATGCTAACTTTGCTAATAGGCTAACTAGTCTGGTATCTGTTTACACAGGGAGGTTTCGCTTATCAAAATGACCCATATCATACAAAACGCTGTTAATAAAACAGCTACTACAGCTCAGAATTATACATAAATATGACAAATACTCACCGCACTTGCACAGCTTCCCTCCAAAAGAAAATTGCCTCGCTGAAGAGAGCTCACAGACAGCCACGAATGCCCCGGATGTAGAGAGTAATGAAGCCTGTTGAGTTTACTTCACAGTGTTGCATTGACCAAACATGCACATATTAAGTCAATCTGACAACCCAACTGTATTTAATAGAAACAACACAACTGACTCAAGTTTCACTCACCAACACAAATTTGTTAAGTTACTTCAATGAAAGAAACCCGAGTAAAAGCAACAACAGCATGAGTTTAGTTTTTTGAGTGCAGAGTAGAATACACACAATAGAATACACAGTGTACAATACACAGAATGGAATATACAAAATAGAATATACAGAATGGAATACACAGAATAGGATACACAGAATACGTAGAATACACATTGTAGAATACACAGAATAGAATATACAGAATACAACACAGAATAGAATATACAGAATGGAATACACAGAATAGGATACACAGAATAGAATACACAGTGTAGAATACACAGAATAGAATATACAGAATACAACACAGAATAGACTACACTGAGTAGAATATATGAAATAGAATACACTGAGTAGAACATACAGAGTAGAATTTATGGAATAGAATATACAGAATAGAATACCAAGGGTACAGAAGCCTCTCTGCTGCCTGCTGTGTTGGATTTTTTCTTTTTTTGGCAGCAACTCGCTCTGTTCCCACAGGAGAGGGACGAATGCCAACTGTGTGATGCCACTCATTCACACAATCAGACTGGCATTTCCCAGAAAGCACAGGGCTCATTAGAGAGCGAAACTCAGCGCTCCTGCTACAGCGTAATGTTTTAGCATGTGCTAGCCAGTAAAATATGAGAATCTAGAATTTATTTTCATGTATGAATTTACAGCTAGCTTGTTTCCAAACAGCACAATAGGGACTTAATAACTTACGCCCATATGAATACTCCTAAAACCTCTCTGAACAAGCACAAATCCCCACATACCTACTGTAGAAGAAAAAAAGAGTCTATACGCTGAAATTTAATCCAAGCTAGAACGATAGTGTGGCTAAAGAGCCACTAACTGAAGAGGGAGAAAGAAAAGCAGATGTTAAATATAAAGTAAAAAAAGAACAATGATACAAAACTATAAGATCCACGGCCCCGCTACAGAGAACAGGGGATAGAAAAGAGACAGAGTAGTAATGAAAGCCGAATACCCACAGTGACCCTGAATAGAATAAAGTCCTGATAAAACACACAATAAATAAATTATCTTAGTACCATTGCACTTCTGTTTTTCTATTTTATTCTATTCTATTCTATTCTATTCTATTCTATTCTATTGTGTTCAGTTTTGTTTTTTTATCCTATTGTAGTGTATTTTATTCTAGTGTTTGTATTCTGTTCTATTGTATTGCATTGTTTTCTATTTTATTGTAGTGTATTCTATTCTGTTGTAGTGTACTCTATTCTATTTTATTGTTTTCTATTGTATTGTATTGTATTGTAGTGTATTCTATTTTGTTATATTGTAGAGTATTCTAATGTATTGCATTGTTATCTATTGTATTGTAGTGTATTGTATTCTGTTATTTTGTATTCTATTGTATTTTGTTGTGTTGTATTCTATTCTATTGTATTTTATTGTATTGTAGTGTATTCTATTGTATTGTAATGTATTCTGTTATTTTGTATTCTATTGTATTGTAGTGTATTCTATTGTATTGTAGTGTATTGTATTCTATTGTATTGTATTCTATTGTATTGTAGTGTATTCTATTGTATTGTAGTGTATTGTATTCTATTGTATTGTAGTGTATTCTATTGTATTGCATTCTATTCTAGTGTATTGTTTTCTATTGTATTGTAGTGTATTCTATTGTACTGTACAGTATTCTATTGTAATTCGGTGTCTTCTATTCAATTGTATTGCATTGTTTTCTATTGTATTTTATTCTATTCTGTTTCATTGTTTTGTATTGTAGTGTAGTGTATTCTATTGTATTGTAGTGTATTCTGTTCTACTGTATTGTAGTGTATTCTATTCTATTCTGTTCTACTGTAGTGTAGTGTATTCTATTGTATTGTAGTGTATTCTGTTCTACTGTAGTGTAGTGTATTCTATTCTATTCTGTTCTACTGTAGTGTAGTGTATTCTATTCTATTCTATTCTATTCTGTTCTACTGTATTGCAATGTATTCTATTCTATTCTATTCTATTCTGTTCTACTGTAGTGTAGTGTATTATATTCTATTCTATTCTGTTCTACTGTAGTGTAGTGTATTTTTTTTTTTTTGTAGTGTATTCTGTTCTACTGTAGTGTAGTGTATTCTATTCTATTCTATTCTGTTCTACTGTAGTGTAGTGTATTCTATTCTATTCTATTCTGTTCTACTGTAGTGTAGTGTATTCTATTATATTGTAGTGTATTCTGTTTTATTTTATTGTGGTGTATTCTATTCTAGTGTATTCTATTCTACTGTATTGCATTGTTTTCTATCGTATTGTAGTGAATTTTATTTTGTTGTATTAAATTCGATTATATTAATTTGCATTGTATTGTTTTATTCTGTAGTGTATTGTTTTATGTATTGCATTGTTTTCTATTATATGTAGTGTGTTCTATTCTATTGTACTGTATTAAATTATGTTGTTTTCTATTGTATTAGAGTATTTTTTTCTTTTTTTATTTAATTTTATTGTATTTATTTCCATTGTATTGTATTGCATTGGTTTTGTATTGTATTGTATTGTAGTGTACTCTATTCTATTGTATTCTGTTGTATTCTATTTATTGTAGTGTATTCTATTATTTTGTATTATATTGTATTGTATTCTATTCAACTGTATATTTTTTCTGACCACTATAATTTTTTTTACCAGTAATTAATGTGTTGTGTTATTGAAATAAATGTAACTATTAAACACTGTGTTTAATAAAATTAAATACTTTTAAAAATGTAAAAAAATTTCATTCCAAATGGTTGTTCAAGCCCCGTCAGGGTCCCCACTACAGAAGCTGGGGCATAGTGATGATCACAACAGCCTAAGTGCATCTCAGGTCTTCACGTCCATCCTAAATTTGACCTGGTGGAGTGTCGGGAGTGACCGGTGAGCCAGACTAAAGCCACGATCTCACCATCTTATTCGCAGACAGCACTTCAAAAGCTCAGAGTGGATGAATGTTTGATGGTGACCTTTCCTGTAATGCACCGCGTCTCCACTCCATCATCTCCCTTCTGCTGCTAGATAATGTGTGTGTGTGTGTGTGTGTGTGTGTTGACTAGGAATATGTGCTAATGTTTCCTACATTTAACCAGTTATTTTGGTACATTTTGCCGACTAATTTGTTTGACTAATATTTAATTTAACTTCTAAGAGTGTTCTAGAATAGATAGAATAGAAGGCCTTTATTTGTCGTATATACATACACGTGTGTAGTACAATGAAATTCTTTTTCTGCATATAGCAGGGTCAGCCATCGTCCTGGCCCGTGGAGCCAAGAGGGTTAAGGGCCTCGCTCAAGGGCCCAACAGTGGCTGCAAGGCAGAGCTGGGATTCAAACTCTCAACCTTTCAATTGAAAGCCCAAAGGCTACATCTGTCCCTGTTATGATAAATAAAATAAATAAAAAGGTAATCAGACAGTCGCTTAGCAGATTAAACAAAACAACGTTACAACACTGCTAACTTTGTTAAACATACAGTGATGAGCCATAACATTAAAACCTTACATTAAATTCTCATTGATTTATAGTTTGTATAAAGGTGTAATTATACGAGTGTCATTTATCTGTAAATCCGGGCTCGTCTGGGACAGTTTAACCGTTTTCAGCAGACAGAGGGAGACGTGAGCTGGCACTAACATTAGTAAGCTATGACTGTGCGTAATCGGCGTAATCTCTATATAAGTAGAGCGTCTAAATAATCTGCCTTATGAGCTCCATGTCCTATTAGAATCCTCTCTACTGAGGCAGCTGATCAGGTAGGCAGTAGGCAGCAAGGCAGCTCAAAACCCAAAACTGAGAAGTGATACATGCATGACTCCTACAAGTGTGTGTTTTATTGTGTTCTTTAGCAGGTTGGGGGTGAGCTGTAGCTCGTTTGAGGTATTCACAGGGGTGCAGCACTGACCTGCTTCCTTTTTTATCAATCTGTTCTGGCCCCCTAAGCGAACAATTACTGTCCTCCAACGTATTAGCCTTCGGTGATCCTACCATCTGCCTGGTGAGTACCTTTGCACCGGTCAGAAACTAGGAGTGAGAAAACAAACACACACACACACACACACACTTTTGTTCTTGTTACTGCTTACTGTAACTTTTTATATATTATATATTTTCTTTGCAAATTAACAATCACGCACGTCATCAAAGTGTGAAGTCAAGTTAAGTCAACTTTATATATATAGTGCTTTTTTTTTTTACAATAGACATCGTCTCAAAGCAACTTTAGGACCAACAGATCAAAAACCCTTGTTGAGCAAGCAGAGGGCGACAGTGGGAAGGAAAAACTTGAAATTACAGGAAGAAACCTTGAGAGGAACCAGACTCAGCAGGGACCTCCGTCCTCCTTGGGTGACCTGGAGAATAACTTGAATAAATAGGATTTACACAATATCATTCAAACACAAATTAAAATGAACGAAAAGTTATAACTAGCAAAAATAATTGGAATTATTATTCAGTCCAGTCTGATAAAGTCTGTAGTGAGTTCTTGACATTCGTGGTGCAAACACGCCAGGTTTCCTTCACATCTGGCAGGAGCAGCATTGTTGGCACGGCAGTCTCGACTTCATTCCTTAACCTCGAGAGGGTGAACAGGTTTCCATCAGAACCCAGAACCACCTCGGGGTAAAACAACAGAAAATGTAGTTAAAATATGAAATCATTAAGAGTAAAATATCAGTTTTACAGAGAGTTTTAGACTCCGGCAGCCCTAATTATTACAGCATAACTAGAAGGGAGAGCGAGCAGGTAACAAGGTCATGAAGGCTTTCACAGGACATCAGCGCCCACCTCCCCCACTGTCATCAAACCTGAGCGATCGGACAAGAGAGGCAGAACGACGGCAACCCAACATCCCTGATCAACCCAAATTTTTCATGACCTAAAACCCCCAAGCTCTGCGCCTTCAGATTCAGTGTTACAGCTCCACATGTATCTGTGTTTATCTGGATTCTCCTCCCTGTTTCACTTTTAAACTTGTGTTACAGCTCCAGCTTCTGAGAAATGGTGAGAATCAGAATCAGCTTCTCCCAGAGAGTCTAAATAAAGCTTAACATGGTTTAATGTAGTAAAAGAAGGAGACAGGAGCACTAAACTTCTCTTCATTATTACTGATCATAAGTTCCTCCACTAATCACATTCCTCACTCGCTGTTTTACTACAGTAAGTCACATTAAGTTTTGTACACCGCCGTCACACTTCATAGGAAATAACAGCACAGCAGCGCAAAAGCGGTTTTGTCACTTCTCATGTGAATGCGCCGGTACGGAATACAGTATTCCAAGATCAAGCATCTCCACCATTAAGAAGCGTCAGGAAACAATAAAGCGTCAAGTAAAGCTGCAGCTTTTATTGTATTTTGTATTAATTTCGAACTGTTTTTAATTGTATTTCAGTGTTTTTATATTATATTTGTGTTATTTTCAGTGTCAAAAACAACCTCATTATTTTATATATGAAACTAAAATATATTCAGTTCTACAGGACCATGGACCATAATTAACAGGTTTCCCAAACATCCTTATGGGAAAAAATACCTTGAAACTCAACGTCCCTTTAAGGTACCACTGTATTTTCCAAATACGTAACTAAGCTTTGGCAATACGAATGTATTGAGTTAGTTGAGTTTCAGTTTGACTAAAAGAGAAAGAAGAAGCGAGAGCGGGTTCTCCTGCTTCATAAAAGAACGGGACCCTCACAAAAGCCAACCATCTGCTCTGGGCTTTATTTGGGAGTGACCCTGGAGTGCTGACGCTACCTCTTCCCGTCTCTGATCCCGGTTCCCCGCTACGCTCCAGCAGAGGAAGAATGGTGAGGAATGCAGGCCAGACCCCAAAAGAGGAACGTGAAGAGCTTACTGGGGCTCCTGGACCTGGAGAATTTTAACATTTGCAGCATTTAGCAGAGGATTTTTCCCCAAAGTGAGTTACAGTTATGACAGTTTGAGCAATTGAGGGTTAAGTACCTTGTTCAGGGGTCCAACAGTGGCAACTTTGCAATAGTGGGGCTTGAACCAAAAACCTTTTTATAACTAGTCCAGTACCTTAATTGTCCGTCTGTCTGTCTGTCTGTCTGTCTATCTATCTATCTATCTATCTATCTATCTGTCTGTCTGTCTGTCTGTCTGTCTGTCTGTCTGTCTGTCATCTATTTATCTATCTGTTGGTATATCTATAATATAGGGTAACTTAAAGCATCCTGACTGAAACAGGAGCACCCAGAGGAAACCCCACACAGACATGGGGAGAACATGCAAACTACACACTGAAAGAACCTAATCCACCCCACCTGGGAATTGAATCCAGGACCTTCTTGCTATGAGGCGACAGTGCTACCCACGAGCCTGTCTGTCTGTAATCTATCTGTCTATCTGTCTGTAACCTATTTATGTGTCTATCTATCTATCTATCTATCTATCTATCTATCTATCTATCTATCTATCTATCTATCTATCTATCTATCTATCTATCTATCTATCTATGTCTGTCTGTCTATCTATCTAACTGTCTGTCTGTCTGTCTGTATGTCTATCTGTCTGTCTGTCTGTAACCTATTTATAAATAGCCTATTTTATAAATAAAAACTGGGCTCTGTTTCCCAAAAAGGTACTGGCACAAAGATAAAGGTAAGACGCCTCGTCAGTATCATTTATTTCCTAAAGGTTAGCATGATATTAATGCTACGATCTTTTACAAAACTGGGCCTTGAACTAACCTCATTTGTGGAGGAAGAAAAACGTGATCCAGTTCATCATTACATTTAATAATACATTATTAAAGCTTTAACAGATTAGAGTAGAGTAGATTAGAGTTTAGTTAGATCAGTAGTTTAGATTAGAGAGCACAGCATAGTGATTTAGCACAGGGGGGTTGTTTCCTTTCAGTTCAAAACAATCACATTACTAAAAAACAATAAAAGAGAAAAACAATATAAGAGAAAAACAATAAAAGAGAGAAACAATATAAGAGAAAAACAATATAAGAGAAAAATAATATGAGACGCCGTCAGTCAAATGTTTTTCTTTTAAGTAACTGCAGAATAGAAAAGCAAACCGGAGTAGAGAAAACTTTTAGATGTGAAATTATACAGCTCAGATCATCTTAAATTAGCTCATTGATTATTGTGATGAGCAATAGCAAACCTCAGTTTTGGTTTACAGACACACCACACTGAGAACGTCCGATCTCAGAAACTAAGCATGGTCGAGCTCAGTCAGTACTTAGATAAGAGACCTCGTCTGTGGATACTGAGTGTGGTGATCTATATCCTCATCAATTTACCTCTGGGATCAATAAAGTGATCTGTCTGTCTGACTGTCTGTCTATATGTAATCTATTTATCAGGGTCTGATTCCCTCCTTTTTGGGGTCTGTCTGTCTGTAATCTATTTATCTGTCTGTCTGTCTGTCTGTCTGTAATCTATTTATCTGTCTGTCTGTCTGTAATCTATTTATCTATCTGTCTGTAGATCTGTTTGTCTATTTATCTGTCTGTCTGTCTATGTCTGTCCGTTTATTTGTCTGTCTGTCTGTCTATCTATCTTTGTAATCTACTTATTTATCTGTCTGTCTTTCTGTTAGTCTGTAATCTATGTATCTGTTTGCCTGTCTGTAATCTAGTTATCTACCAGTCTATTTGTCTGTCTGTCTTTCTGTAATCTATTTATCTATATACAGTGGGGCCAAAAAGTATTTAGTCAGCCACTGATTGTGCAGGTTCTCCTACTTAGAAAGATGAGAGAGGTCTGTAATTTTCATCATAGGTACACTTCAACTATGAGAGACAAAATGAGGAAAAAAATCCAGGAAATCACACTGTAGGATTTTTAAAGAATTTATTTGTAAATTATGGTGGAAAATAAGTATTTGGTCAATAACAAACAAGCAAGATTTCTGGCTCTCACAGACCTGTAACTTCTTCTTTAAGAAGCTCTTCTGTCCTCCACTCGTTACCTGTATTAATGGCACCTGTTTGACCTCGTTATCTGTATAAAAGACACCTGTCCATAGCCTCAAACAGTCAACCATGGCCAAGACCAAAGAGCTGTCGAAGGACACCAGGAAGAAAATTGTAGACCTGCACCAGGCTGGGAAGAGTGAATCTACAATAGGCAAGCAGGTTGGTGTGAATAAATCAACTGTGGGAGCAATTGTAAGAAAATGGAAGACATACAAGACCATTGATAATCTCCCTTGGGGTCAAGATCTCATCCCGTTGGGTCAAAATGATCATGAGAACGGTGAGCAAAAATCCCAGAACTACACGGAGGGACCTGATGAATGACCTGCAGAGAGCTGGGGCCAAAGTAACAAAGGCTACCATCAGTAAACACACTACGCCGAGAGGGACTCAAATCCTGCAGTGCCAGGCGTGTCCCCCTGCTTAAGCCAGTACATGTCCAGGCCCATCTGAAGTTTGCCAGAGAGCATATGGATGATCCAGAAGAGGATTTGGAGAATATCATGTGGTCAGATGAAACCAAAATGGAACTTTTTGGTAAAAACTCAACTCGTCGTGTTTGGAGGAAGAAGAATGCTGAAGAACACCATACCTACTGTGAAGCATGGGGGTGGAAACATCATGCTTTGGGGCTGTTTTTCTGATCCGTGTTAAGGGAAGAATGAACGGGGCCATGTATCGTGAGATTTGAAGCCAAAACCTCCTTCCATCAGTGAGAGCATTGAAGATGGAACGTGGCTGGGTCTTCCAGCATGACGATGATCCCAAACACACCGCTCGGGCAACGAAGGAGTGGCTCCGTAAAAAGCATTTCAAGGTCCTGGAGTGGCCTAGCCAGTCTCCAGACCTCAACCCCATAGAAAATTTGTGGAGTCCGTGTTGCCCAGCGACAGCCCCAAAACATCACTGCTCTAGAGGAGATCTGCATGGAGGAATGGGCCAAAATACCAGCGACAGTGTGTGCAAACCTGGTGAAGACTTACAGGAAACGCTTCACCTCTGTCATTGCCAACAAAGGTCATGTTACAAAGTATTGAGTTGAACTTTTGTTATTGACCAAATACTTATTTTCCACCATAATTTACAAATAAATTCTTTAAAAATCCTACAATGTGATTTCCTGGATTATTTTTTTCTGATTTTGTCTCTCATAGTTGAAGTGTAGCTATGATGAAAATTACAGACCTCTCTCATCTTTCGAAGTAGTATTGAGGATTTTTTTTTTTGAATTTGTGGCCCATAAATGCAAAATGTGTCTAAAATATGTGACTTTAAATATTTTAAATGAATCTAAGAGTTCCTCAGTGTGTTTTTAGAGTCTGTTTATAGTTTGTTTATAGTTTGGATTTTTGAGACCAGCTTAACTTATTTTAGACTCTCTCCTCTCTCTCTCTCTGTCTCTCAGCCTCTCTCCCATAACACCCAGTACCAGCTCTAAGTGTGTTCCAGTGTGGGTGAAGGAATGTGTTTTTAGGGAAACACAAAGCGCCCCTGTGGGAACGGGAGAGGATTAACACAGAGGCTCGTAATGAAGGGTCTGATCCTAACTCATTAACTCATCCCTTCACCCTCGTCCCTCCCTCAGAGCTCCTCCGTTCTCTCTCTTCTTTAATCAGTTCACTTTTATTATTCATGTATGATCTTCATCCTACATTCTTATATTCATACAATGCTTCAGAGTTCAGATTGTGGCATCATGTAAACATCTGATGTTCTCCTTTTTGGGGTCTGATGTCCTCCTTTTTGCCCTTCTTTTTGGTGTCTGATGCCAGTTTTGGGATCTGATGTTCTTTCTTTTTGGGGTCTGATGTCCTCGTTTTTGGTGTCTGATGCCCTTTTTGGGATCTGATGTTCTCCTTTTTTGGGTCTGATGTTCCTCCCTTTTGGGATCTGATGTTCCTCCCTTTTAGGATCTGATGTTCTCCTTTTTGTGGTCTGATGTCCTTGATTTTGGGGTCTGATGTTCTCCTTTTTGGGGTCTGATGTCCTTGTTTTTGGGGTCTGATGTTCTCCTTTTTGGGATCTGATGGCCTCCTTTTTGGGGTCTGATGTTCTTCTTTTTGGGATCTGATGGCCTCCTTTTTAGGGTCTGATGTCCTTTTTTGGGTCTGATGTTCCTCCCTTTTGGAATCTGATGTTCCTCCCTTTTAGGATCTGATGTTCTCCTTTATGGGGTCTGATGTTCTCCTTTTTGGTGTCTGATGCCCTTTTTGGGATCTGATGTTCTCCTTTTTGGGGTCTGATGTTCTTGTTTTTGGGGTCTGATGTTCTCCTTTTTGGTGTCTGATGCCCTTTTTGGGATCTGATGGCCTCCTTTTTGGGGTCTGATGTTCTCCTTTTTGGGATCTGATGGCCTCCTTTTTAGGGTCTGATGCCCTTTTTTGGAGTCTGATGTTCCTCCCTTTTGGGATCTAATGGCCTCCTTTTTGTGTTCTGATGCCCTTCTTTTTGGGATCTGATGTTCTTCTTTTTGGGGTCTTATGTCCTTTTTAAGTTGTAATGTTCCTGCTTTTTGGGGTCTGATGTTCTCTTTTTGGGGTCTGATTTCCTTTTTGGGGTCTGACGTTCCTCCTTTTGGGGGTCTGATGCCCCTCTTTTGGGGGTTGGCTGAAACGCCACCCCCGAACAGCACATTAAAATTCTCTGATCTGAATATAAAGAGCAGAAAAGAGGTCGGTGCTGCACCTACAGTAAGAATAACTGAGATCCCCACAGTTCCTCCTCAAATGTACTGATGTTCCTCAAAGCTCTTCTCATCCATTATTCACCTCTCGTATTGCTGAGAGGCTCTCGAGGGAAACGCTCAGGACGTTTTGCAATATTCATGCTCTCCTCACCACGGCTTTATACCTCCACGCTTATTAAACACCATCATTTCCTCCGGAGAGCCGCCCACCAAGAAAAAGAACATTAATACGATTCATTTCTTATTATTTTTGTTTAATATAAACACACCCACAATTATTAATACTTTCCTGGATATAAGATTTTAGTTTTTTTTTTCATTTCTAATGTCCACTGGCTTGTATTATTCATAAAAGAAATAAAACACCAAAAGTTTACATTATACTGTATATATAATTATATGTATTAAATATTGGCATCACATTATTTATTTTTTGACTTATTTAGGTATTAATTTATTTACTATTTATTTATTTTATGTTTTTTTATTTACTTATTTATTTATTTATTTATTTTTTAATGTTTATGTATTTATTTATTTATTATTTATTTATTTTTATTTATTTACTTATTTATTTATTTTATGTATGTATTTATTTATGTATTTACTTATTAACTTATTTATTTATTTTTGTTTTTTATTTACGTATTTATTTTTATGAATTTATTTATTTACTTATTTACTTATTTATTTTTATGGATTTATTGAACTAAATTGATTGATTTTTATGTTTTTTGTATTAATTTATTTACTATTTATTTGTATGTGTTTATGTATGTATTTATTTATTTATTTTTATGTGTTAATGTATTTATTTATTAACTTATTTATTTATTTATTTATTTATTTTTATTTACTTATTTAATAATATATTTATTTTGGGTTTTTTTACTTATTTATATATATTTATATATTTATTTATTTATTTATTTATTTTTATGATTTATTTATTAACTTATTTATTTATTTTAGTTTTTTATTTACTTATTTATTTATTTTTATAGATAATACATCTATAAATTAATACATGTATTTTAAATTAATACATAAATAACATTAAAATAAATAAATCGGTAGTAAAACAGACAATGAATGAATGTATTTATTGACTTATTTGTCAAGACCACTTTATTCTTCTAGATCATTGCAATCCGGAACCATTTAATTACAGAAGATTACACATAAACCTACACACTTCTCGACCCCTGGAAACACAGCCAGTCTACCTACCGGCATGTTTTGTATGGATGGAAGTATATTTGTGTACCTGGAGGAAACTACACAGACGCAGGGAGGAGAAAATGCAGCTTGAAGATTATTTAGCAAAACTATTATACCTGGGATGGATTTGCATTTAGGAAACTGGACCCACTGCAACCCTGACCAGAGAAAGCAATGGTAAAACGTTTAAATATTATGTAAAGTAAAACTATTGTACTAAACATGCAGTGCAAATAATCAGAACGTAAATGTAGTGATTTTATACTGGAACACACTCATTCATTGTCTGTTTTACTGGTGTATCCTGGTCAGTGTCGTGGTGGGTGCAATTTCATTGGGTGAAATGCAGGAGCTTACTGTTTAAGCAAG
>NC_085990.1:52938686-52943686 GCF_030014385.1 Trichomycterus rosablanca | reverse complement strand
CACTAATGCAGATTCAGCTCATATTCACACTTTGATGACGTTTTACCGCTCAAGCCGAGCGCCGAACAAAGCAGAAGTCAAGTTTAAGGGAGTTACAAAGTACCACTGTATTTATTTGAAACATCAAAAGAGCATGGTGTATTACAACTGTATATCAAAGTTATATGTAAATAATAAAAATAATAAACATAAAACACCCAGCGTACAGCTTGTAACATAAGTAAGGTTGGTTGCTTCCGACATAAAAATGATTCTGTAGGCCCTACTAAATAAAAAGTAGTTTTTGTACATAAATAAAGACATGAACAAAAACAGTGTGCAGTATAAGAAAAGCTGGAGGTACAGACTCAGCAAACTGCACTGGATGATGATTAAGATGATAAAATAAATTTGTCATACCGTTGCCTTTAGTTGCAACGTTTTGCCGTATAATTTGCACCAAACTTTACTGTTGCACATCATCCCTGCAGAAACCAAACCATTTCCGAGTTATTAGTTATTTCTTTCTAAACGACAATGAATGAATAAATAAATATATTATTACAACACAGTCTTCCAGCTTTATGTAGTAATTGTTTGTAATTCAGTCGTACCTGTGATTGTAGTGATTGTAGTGAGTCCGTGGCTTTAGACGTAAGGCGTATTGAGGAAGTACTTCTGCAAGTCTTTCTCTAATTAAGGGTCTGATAAAAGATACTGTCGCCTCACAGCAAGTCCTGGGTTTGATTCCCAGGTGGAGTGATCCAGGGCCTTTCTGTGTGGGGTTTGCATGTTCTCCCCGTGTCTGTGTGGGTTTCCTCCGGGTGCTCCGGTTTTCTCCCACAGTCCAAAGACGTGCAGTCAGGCTAACTGGAGATACTAATCTGTGAGTGTGTGCGGTTTAGTGGTGAAGGCACCGGACTAGTAATCAAAAGGACATTGGTTCAAGCCCCACCACTGCCAGTTTGACATTGTTGGGCCCTTGATCAAGGCCCTTAACTGTCAATTGCTTAGACTGTATACTGTCACAGTACTGTAAGTCGCTTTGGATATAAAAGCATCTGCTAAATGCTGAAACTGTAAAGTCACATAACTAAGCTATAAAATACAGTGAGAATCAGCATAAACACACACACACACACACACACACACACAACATATGCAAACACTCCTGCCTCTTCCATTCCAGACGGCGTTTAAAGACCGGGCACCCATCCAGCTCCGTGCCACAGCAATCTGTGTGGCATGGCGCACACACACACACACACACACACGCTTACACACACTGCTGTACCCGTGCCAAAGCCCTCGGAACCTCAGCATGTGTTCGGTGCCCTCGGAACGCTTCACGCGCTGCCACAGCCTGTCTGAACACTCGATAATATCAATAATTGATGCTCTTGAGGAGTAGTAATTAAATTAGTTAATTATGCCGGTAAAATGACATGTAATTATGTGACTGGAGGGTATGTTTAGTAAATTAGTCTCATCCATGCTCACAGCGGAGGACGCTGCCAAATTTAGTTCCTCCGTGATTAGGTCTTTTTTAGCGGAAACTAAATGAGCCGTTTATGAGCAGGAATCGCGCGAGACGACGATGACGGTTCAAGCTCCAGGATCTCACACTGTGTACCAGGGGGATGTTTTTATTTTTAAATTATACAGATCTAAAAAATGCATATCCTGATATGCTTTAGAGAAGTGGCGATATACGATACGATATGATGAAAACCTAAACAATGTATAATGTTAAAGTATCAGTACAGCGGTACCTTGAAACTCAACATCAGTTGGTTGAGTTTCAAGGTATTTTTTCCCATAAGGATGTTTGGGAAACCTGTTAATGCGGACGCGTTGTCCCGTAGAACTGCATATATTTTAATCTCGTGTAAAATAATGAGGTTGTTTTTAACACTTATACACTGAAAATAAAACAAATATAATATAAAAACACTGAAATGCAATTAAAAACAGTTAAAAATCAATAAAAGTACAATAAAAAAAACAAGCAGCACTTTAGTTTTACTTCTTTATTGTTTCCTTATGCTTCTTAATCGTAGAGATGCTTGCTCTTGGAATATTCAGTACCAGAGTGACAAAATTACTTTTGTGTTTCTGTACCGTTATTTATTATAAAGTGTGACGGTGCACAAAACTTAGCGTGACTTATTGTAGTAAAACAGCGAGTGAGGAATGTGATTAGTGGAGGAACTTATGATCAGTAATAATGAAGAGAAGTTTAGTGCTCCTGTCTCCTTCTTTTACTACATTAAACCACGTTAAGCTTTATTTAGACTCTGGGAGAAGCTGATTCTGATTCTCACAATTTTTCAGAAGCTGGAGCTGTAACACAAGTTTAAAAGTGAAACAGGGAGGAGAATCCAGATAAACACAGATACATGTGGAGCTGTAACACTGGATCTGACGCTTATTCCACACCAATGCAGATTCAGCTCATATTCGCACTTTGATGACGTTTTACTGCACCGCTCAAGCCGAGTGCTGAACAAAGCAGTTTGAGGGTACAAATTTCTTGATGAAGGGTGTTGAGTTTCAAAGCTTTTGAGTTTGAGGGACATTGAGTACCACTGTATTTATTTTTCACATCAAAAGAGCACGCTGTATGACCACTCAGGTGGCGCAGTGGTAAAAACACACGCTAGCGCACCTGAGCTGGGATTTCGAATACATCTGAGCAGCCACATGAACAACGATTGGCCTGTTGTTCATATAGGGGTCACGTATTAAGCCAGATAGGGACTCCTCGTAACTGATGCACTGCGACCTCTGCTGGCTGATTGAGGCTGGGAAAGAGTGCGGATCAGGGTGTGTCTCTCTGTACACAGTGCTGATTCGCATATATGCACTTGCTTAGTGTGGGTGACAAGATGCATACGGCTGCTGCCCACGTGTCGGAGGGGGTGTGGGTTAGCTTCGTTCTCCTCAATCAGATCGGGGATCGGCATTAGTGGAGAGGAAGCGTGACGCAATCGGGCAATTGGACGCGCGAAAATGCATAAACAAAATTTAAAAACAGAGCATGCTGTATTATAACTGTACTTATTAAACAGTACATCTAATGCCAAGCTTACACTACACGACTTTCCAAGTCGCCGGGTCGCTATACAGTTCACGGTACACGACTGGATCTCTTGTAATCGGGCATCTTTCAAGTCGGTGTGTATTTCACACTACACGACCGATGGGCAGTAGCGGGGTACACACTACACCATCTATCACCAACTGGAAACGCAGGCGAGCTTCTCTGGTCTCCCAAACTACGTTTAGTCATGAAAACAAACACGAGATGTGACGAGGGGTTTAATGATACCATGCCCAAAAATGCACGTCAACAAATAGTGAGCGATCAAAGGAGCAAGCAAGGAGGAAAAATAAATGAATCTGAGTGGATTTGGCTACGCAAGCAGCATAGATTGTTCTATAGTGAGTTGGAGGTTAATAAATATTTTTTGCAATGCAGCGTTGGTGTTTTGTAGAGAACGATGAGGTCACAAATACTGTAAAACATGTGTGTGTGCTGATATAATCTGATATAAACTATATTACGCCCCTGTCCCACCTTTTTTTACACTCCTACCCCTGTGTTTCCCCTCACCCCGTATCTTGCGTTCTTATTGGCTGTTCGACACAGCACTTATTGCCAGTCGGCCAACTCAGATCCAGATATCTGACATGCTAGAAATCTCTCTTCACTCGGCGAGCCGCTCGGATCGAGTTGTTGAGCAGTTCACACATAGCGATTGAGTGCTGAGTTTCGATCGCTGAGCGAACGCCAAGTTGCTCCCGAGCCGGCAAATCTAGCGCCGACCAGTCCGCGAGTGAAAATCAGGGCAAAAGTTGTGGTGTGAACTAGGCATAAGTTATATATAAATAATAATAACAAACATAAGACAGTTTCACATCCAGCATAGGGCGGCACGGTGGCTAAGTGGGTAGCACTGTCGCCTAACAGCAATAAGGTCCTGGGTTCGATCCCCAGGTGGGGCGGTCCGAGTCCTTTCTGTGTGGAGTTTGCATGTTCTCCCAGTGTCTGCGTGGGTTTACTCCGGGTGCTCCAGTTTCCTCCCACAGTCCAAAAAACATGCAAGTGAGGTGAATTGGAGACACTAAATTGTCCATGACTGTGTTTGATATAACCTCGTGAACTGATGAACCTTGTGTGAAGATAAACGACCGTTTCCTGTCATGAATGTAACCGAAAGTGTAAAACATGACGTTACAATCCTAATAAACAAACAAACAAACAAACACATCCGGCATTCAACTTGTAACTTAAGTGAAGTTGGTTGCTTCCGACAATTCTGTAGGCCCTAATAAATAAAAAGTAGTTTTTTGTACATAAATAAAGACATCAAAAAGGCTGGAGGTACAGAGGGAGAGCTTTTACTCGTCTGGTCTACTTTATGGTATTTCACTGACTCAGCAAACTGCACTGGATGATGATTAAGATGATAAAATAAATTCGTCATGCTGCTACCTTTAGTTGCAACGTTTTTCTGCATAATTTGCACTAAACTTTACTGTGTTGAGCATCATGCTTGTGGAAACCAAACCATTTCCACACATCCGACCCATGCACGGTCATTTTTTAATTAGATCTTCGCTACTGGTTAAGTTTTCCTCCATTCTGGAGTTATTAGTTATTTATTTCTTAACATTGCTGCCGGTTCTTCAGGGAAGGAGAGCAGCAAGACGGTGTTGAGCCACGTGTAAGCGAAGTATAGAAGTAGAGTGTGATGAATGTGTGTGTGTGTGTGTGTGTGTGTGTGTGTGTGTGTATCTGAGGCATGGTAACGTGTGTATCCGAGGCATACTCGATATACCGAATATGGTCATTTATAATATCGTGTAAAAAATACTATCAAATATATCGATATTTGCGATATACCGCCCAGCCCTAAAGCACATTAATACTGGACGCACCTCAGTCCATAATATTCTAGAGTGTTTAATGTTCACTGTGGAAGCATTGTGAAAGCATTCAGGAAGCATTGTGCACC
>NC_085990.1:52111186-52193686 GCF_030014385.1 Trichomycterus rosablanca | reverse complement strand
CTCTCCCAGGACTGGAAGTGATGCAAACTAGCATGGAAGGATCTGAGTCTAAGTTAGTCTAAAGACTCTATAAGTGTCATTTATTTAAAAAATAGAGGCTTAAGGGTACTAGGGGGCGCTGCGTTAAAAAAATACTAGCACACAGGCGCCTCCTCGGTTCGAAACTCGGTGTTGCCACCGGTCGGCTGGGCGCCATCTGGCGGGTATAATTGGCAGTGCCTGCAGCAGACATTAATTGGCCACCATATCTAAATGCTGGTACCGGACTATGTGTGGGTGGGTGGGTGGGTGGATCTTCATTAGCTGTGTAAGGACCCTGATTGGCAGAAGAGACGCCTGTGCAGAATGCAGGGGCGAAAAGAGGAGGGCTGTGCATGTGTTGTAAGAGGCGTGCTCTCCTCGGATGCAATCTGGTATCCCTCAGCAGCAGAAGACGAAATTGAGTCGCTAAATCGGGAGGAAAATGGGGAGAAAATGCATTAAAAAAAAATACTAGCACACCAGAGCTGACATCTAAAACTCATGACTTCGAATCTCAACTCTGCTACCGACAGGCCCAGTGCCTATAAGGACAATAATTGGCTCGTCTGAGGGTGGAAGCGCCCAAGGAGATTCCTCATAGCAGGTTAAATTATGACCTCTGCTGGCAGATAATGAAGATTGGTGCGTGACTCTCCGTGTGCGATTCGGATCTCGATATGAACCCTCCTGGTAGAGGTGAAAAGATTTATCAGGCTACTGCTAGGGATGTAACGATACACTCTAGCCATGATACTGGGTTCACGATACGATTTTGTAAACTGAAATTGAAGACAAATTATGATAAGTTTCCTTTTATTATTACTCTTAAAAATAGAAAATAAAACAATAAAACAATTTTGAATTAAGCACAATTTGGCTGAAAAACCCAGAATCTGGCAACCAGGCATATAGCGCCAGTGACGTCAACCAGGCGAGGTGAATAGCGCCAGCGCCCTCTGCTGTTTAAAGTGAAATTCGATTCATTTTACATGTCAAAATGATTTGAATCTTGGAATTTTTGAATCGGTTATTAACTGTCTTGTGGTGCATCGTTACATCCCTAGCTACTGCACATGTGTCAGAAGGGGCGTGTGTTAGTCTCGGCTCTCCTCAGTCAGGAGTGGAGGTCTTGCAGCAGTACAGAGGAAGCAAAATGCAATTGGGTGAGTGGATATGACTAAATTGGGAGGAAAGTTGATAGATAAATTTAAAAATTATTTTAATTAATTGTCACATGTTGCATAATTGCAAGTTATCTTTGCATTGTAATGCAGAAGTTTAGCCTAGTGATTAAGGTACCGGACTAGTAGTCCAAAGGTCACTGCCAGGTTGCCACTGTTGGGCCCTTGAGCAAGGCCCTTAACCCTCAGTTGCTCAGACTGTAAAAGCATCTGGTAAATGCCAAAAATGTAAATGTAAGTAGAAGTCTGAATGCTCGGCTGTGGCAGGTCTCGAGCGTCCAGCACTGATGTGGAGCCATGCGGATACGAAACTGATGGTATGTTGCATAGCAACAGTTAAGAAAGAAAGAGGATCTTATCCGCCTTTTCCCTTAAAGACAAGGCCAAGGGGAAAGCCTTCAAAACCCCGTCCAGATAATTAGCACAAGCAAGATTTATGCATCATCAGGAGCCAAAAAAGCCATCAGTTAAAAACAAACTAACTAACTAATTAACTAACTAACTAACTAAAATAACAGCAACAAAGGGTGACATGGTGGTGTGATGGGTAGGTCCTGGGTTCCATTCTCTGTCCTTTCTGTGTGGAGTTTGCATGTTTCCTCCCACAGTACAAAGACGTGCAGTCAGGTCAACTGGAGCTACTAGAAATTACCCTAAGTGTGTGTGTGTGTGTGTGTGTGTGTGTGTGCTGTGATGGACTGGCGACCTGTCCGGGTTGTTTCCTGCTTTTTGTCCAGTGAACCAGACCCAGTAGATAAAATACAGAATTTCCTGTTTTTTGTGTGATGCTTCAAGAAATGTAAATTTTTTATTGAAGCAGAAACACAAAAACCACAGAAATGTCCGATACAACAGAGCAGAAAAGTACTGATTTATCAGCTGTTTGTAAAGTGAAACCACAGCTACTCCATCATAATCTCCAGCCTATATGTTATGTAACGATGTCTGTGGCATTTAACAGCTTACTGCTTGAATGTCCTCAGTTTAAAAGTGGATTTTAGTTGAAGAGGGTTAAGCCAGCACAATGTTAAAAATAAAGCTACTAAATACACTGATCAGCCATAACATTAAATCCACCTCCTTGTTTCTACACTCACTGTCCATTTTATCAGCTCCACTTAGCATATAGAAGCACTTTGTAGTTCTACAATTACTGACTGTAGTCCTTCTGTTTCTCTACATGCTTTGTTAGCCTCCTTTCACCCTGTTCTTCAATGGTCAGGACCCACACAGGACCACCACAGAGCAGGTATTATTTAGGTGGTGGATCATTCTCAGCACTGCAGTGACACTGACAGGGTGGTGGTGTGTTAGTGTGTGTTGTGCTGGTATGAGTGGATAAGACACAGCAGCGCTGCTGAAGTTTTTAAACACCTCACTGTCACTGCTGGACTGAGAATAGTCCACCAACCAAAAACATCCAGCCAACAGCGCCCCGTGGGCAGCGTCCTGTGACCACTGATGAAGGTCTAGAAGATGACCGAGTGGACAGTGAGTGGACACGGTGTTTAAAAACTCCAGCAGCGCTGCTGTGTCTGATCCACTCATACCAGCACAACACACACTAACACACCACCACCATGTCAGTATCACTGAAGTGCTGAGAATCATCCACCACCAGGTCCTGTGGGGGTCCTGATCATTGAAGAACAGGGTGAAAGCAGGTTAAAAAGGTATGTAGAGAAACAAATGGACTACAGTCAGTAATTGTAGAACTACAAAGTGCTTCTATATGGTAAGTGGAGCTGATAAAATGGACAGTGAGTGTAGAAACAAGGAGGTGGTTTTAATGTTATGGCTGATCAGTGTATGTCCAGATCATCACAATTGGTTTACTTACAAAACCAAGTTTCTCAGTTTAGTGATTTAACCCCTATAGAAATCCTGTGGGCTGAGCTGAAGAGGGCCGTGCCAAAGAGAGGGACCTAGAACTGTAATGCTTCATAGGTTTGCTGAAATAAGGTGGAATCAGGCTGTGTTTTACAGGTACGTAAAGGAATCAATACAGAACACTTTATTGCTAGTCTGTACTGATACTCGTACTCATGTTTCTGTATCTTTAAGGTTTATGGATCCCCCAGTGAGACGGTTATGAAAATAATCTAACCCTGAAGTTCTAGACTCGTGGAGCAGATTCTCAGTTACATAAACAGTAATTACGTCTCTTATTTTTACATTTCTTAGTTACGTAGATGAAAAAATAAAAAGGAAATATAAATAATTCAATAAACGTGTACACGAACACGCCCCTTTGTGGAGGCTTTATGTTACATCTTGTAAACCACAGTGAGACCAGATTGTACAAAGCATAAGTCTTGACAGGTGATGTATAACCAAAGTGAATTGTGAGTTAACTGCCATTTTGGAGGTTTTCAGAGGGCCAGTCTGCTCTGTAGTGATAATTTATCCAAATAACACTTCCTGGCATCCATGCTGAGTTTGTCTCGGTATGATTTCCCTTCATTACTCTTCTGCTTCTCCAGTTTTAGTGACTTTGCTGCTACTTTCACTGCATCACTGGCTAAAACAATACCTTCAAAATGGTGCCTTGGTGACATCACAGCAGAGATGGGGACTCGAGTCGCACACACAGCAACTTCAGACTCGACTCGGACTCGTTTCAATTGACTCAGACTTGACTCATGACGCGCAAAAAAATTTATCGTAAACAACAAGAGTCCCTAGCGTCAGCATGTGTTAACATTAGTTACGTGTGACAATTACATATATATATATCCCTACTCCCTACACAGTTTGAAGTTAACTTCATTTGAACATTTTCGTTACCTTTGGATTGGAATCTCACTTAAAATGGTGGAATACCCTACGTAGTGCACTTCACAGTAACAACTGGGGTGAATGGAACACTCCTACAGAATTGGCGCTAATGATTGTAAGAACCGCTTTCTGAACCAATCAGACCTTCTGATTGTAATTGTTAGTAAGAAATGCTGTTATTTGCATTTATTCAGTTTGTGTCACACAGATGACGTGGTAATGAAACGCTCGATCGGCTTTCTAACGACTTCCTGTTTTACTTCACAACCGGGAAAAGTTTGGAGGTTTTTAATTATAAGCACATTTACAAAATAACTGATACTATTCCTAATGGGACACACGCTTATAAATGTAATAGCATCTGGAAGAACAGAAGCTAAGGTAAGCAGCGGTTATGATTTTTTTGCTGTGTTTTGGCTGCTGTGCCGTGATTTATCGTATGCTTTTGTTTTGTAATGACAAAACATATCAGTTGAAGCTTTTAACTGGAACCTTCTTGTTACAGAAATTACATTCATTTACACAATGACTAGGAAAGTAAAGGCACGAAGTAAAACGGCTAAATACACTCGCTAACCTGTTCTTGTTTTTTATCTGAACTTACAGATTATTTATTTATTTCTACGCTACATTTCCAATATATGTTTTGTGTTTATTATATTGACCCGTGACTTGACTCGTACTCTAGTCTAAAGACTCATGACTTGACTCGGACTCTAGTCTAAAGACTCGTGACTTGACTCGGACTCTAGTCTAAAGACTCATGACTTGACTCGGACTCTAGTCTAAAGACTCATGACTTGACTCAGACTCTAGCCTAAAGACTCGTGACTTGACTCGGACTCTAGTCTAAAGACTCGTGACTTGACTCGGACTCTAGCCTAAAGACTCGTGACTTTACTCGGACTCTAGCCTAAAGACTTGTGACTTGATTTGGACTCTAGTCTAAAGACTCGTGACTTGACTCGGACTCTAGCCTAAAGACTCATGACTTGACTCGGACTCGTATTTTTTTGACTTGTGAACATCTCTGTATCACACTCATTAAACACATGTGACTGACAAAGACCAATAGCACAGAGAGTAAGATGCAAGTTTGAAAAACTCTGGCCTTGTGGGTAGATCTTTGGTCTGTTGAACAAAATGTTGTGGGTTAGAATCCTGGCTCTGCTGTGCAGCCACTGTTAGGCCGTTAAGCAAGGCCCTTAACCCCATTAGCTCCAGAGTTGTCGTACCATGGTTGATCCTGCGCTCTGTTTCAATAAAGAAGCATTTCGTTGTACCGAACACCATGTATATGTATATATGATGAAAGGCGTTCCATCACTGTTTTAGTCGTACCTCTATTTTATCTGAATTAAATGTAGAAGTAACAACATCCAGTCCTTTATATCATTTACACAATCCTATATTAAACAATAACTGTATAAATGCTGTTAAGTTTGGATTAAATATAAAACTGTGTTGCCTGCACAACCATGGGAATCGATCTGATGGTAGCATATAACAGAGGCCCCAACACTCACCCCTGAGAAACACTACTTTAGTTTTTATTTCACTTCTGTGAGCTCGGAGCATTCATTATTTACGTAAACAAATCAGTAGCGGTCAAACAGATTGGATCTAAACCGAGAGAGATTGCCAAGAGACCAGTAACGGCCGCTGTATTTTCTAGCCTGTTCAGTAAAATATCAATCGAAAGCATCAAACCCTGGGCTGAGATCTAATAGAATGAGAAAAGAGATGCATCCATTATCCCAGGACATTAAGGGATCATTAACCACCCTAGTTAATGCAGTTTCAGTACTATGGTTGGGTCGACATCCTGACTGAGATGCTTCATGAATAACATTTACATGCAGAGCAAATGTGCTAGGAAACTGCTCACAAACAATCAGAAGGACTTTAATTACACAGAGCATGTTAATTAAGATTAATCAGAGGTTTATTATCTGCACTTTTAGAACATTAGGGACATACTTATCAGCAAGTGATGGTTATTTAATAGTAAGGTGTTATTATTTAAGTAAGCATGATGGAATAGGGACAAGTTTGTTTGTTTATTAGGATTTTAACGTCATGTTTTACACCCTTCGGTTACCACAACAGAAACGGTAGTTACTCATTACACAAGGTTCATCAGTTCACAAGGTTATATTAAACACACTCATGGACAATTTAGTATCTCCAATTCACCTCAATTCAGTCTTTGGACTGTGGGAGGAAACCGGAGCTCCCGGAGGAAACCCACGAGGACACGGGGAGAACATGCAAACTCCACACAAAAAGGACCCGGACCGCCCCACCTGGGGATCGAAACCAGGACCTTCTTGCTGTGAGGTGACAGTGCTACCCACTTATCCACCGTGCTGAATAGGGTCAAGCAGCACTGTCATCTCACGGCAAGAAAGTCTTGGGTTCGACTCAGCAGTGGAGCAATCCAAGTCCTTCTTGCGTGGAGTTTGCATGTTCTTCCCCCTGTGTGTTTGTGTGTGTGTGTGTGTGTGTGTGTGTTTGCTCTGTGATGGACGGGTGACCTGTCCAGGGTATTTCCTGCTTTTTGCTTGGTGAATCAAACCCACCGCAACCCTGAATTGGATAAAGCGGTGGTAAAACAGACAATGAATGAATGAATATGATTTATTATGAAGCTTTTATTCAATGCCTCTTTTTTGGGGGTGGTGGCACAGAGAACTTTTCCGCAGAGAATTCATAACTTCTTATGGCTCTTTTGTACCTTCATATTTACATTTTCAGTATTTATCAGATGCTCTTTTCCAGAGCGACTTACAGAGGTGCTTCCACAGTAAACATCTCCTACTCTAGTTTAAGTAGACGACAGTCCAAGAATACAAATCTGCTGAAATCCTGTTAGAACAGTTTTTTAAGGAAATAAATGAGTGTTAGTAAGTACGTTAGTTCGTTTCACCACTTTCGTGCAAGTACAGAAAAGAACCTTGATGCTCTGGCTTGAGTTCTGGGTGGAGGATCAAGTCGAGCCAAGTGCCTTGGAGGTTGCGTGGTACAGAGCGGGGTTTGATTAGTTCTCTTATGCCTAGTTCACACGATTTTTGCCCTGATTTTCACTCTGCGACTGGTCGGTGCTAGATTTGCCGGCTCTCAATCGCTATGTGTGAACTACTCAACAACTCCATCCAAGTGGCTAAAGAAGTATATCTAGCATGTCATATGAGTTGGCCGACTGTCAGTGAGTGCTGTGTCGAACATCCAATGAGAACGCAAGATAGGGGGTGAGGGTAAACGCAGGGGAGGAGTGTAAAAGGTGGGACAGGGGCATAATATAGTTTATATCAGAATACATCGGCACACACACACGTTTTACAGTATTTCTGACCTAATCGTTCTCTACAAAACACCAACGCTGCATTGCAAAAAATATTTATTAACCTCCAACTTACTATAGGACAATCCATGCTGGTCGTGTAGCCAAATCCACTCAGATTCATTTATTTTTCCTACTTGTTTTTACGCTGCACATCAGCGCACAAACTTTGATCGCTTGATTATTGTTGACGTGCATTTTTGGACGTGGGTTCATTAAACCCCTCGTCACTTCTCGCATTTGTTTTCGTGACAAAACGTAGTTTAGGAGACCAGAGCAGCTCGCCTGCGATTCCAGTTGGTGATAGATGGTGTAGTGTGAAACCCCCTATCGCCGATCAGTCGTGTAGTGTGAAAGCCACACCGACGATTGCAAGAGATCCAGTTGTGTAGTGTGAACTGTACAGCGACCTGACAACTTGGAAAGTCGTGTAACGTGAACTTGGCAGAAGGTAGTTTGGAGCTGGTCCGTTTTTGACTTTGTAGGCGAGCATCATTGTTTTAAACACTTTCATATTCTTTTGTACTTCAGTTAATTAGCTTGTGAAATGTAAGCATAATTGTGAATGTAATCTTTTAACAGTGATTTAAGTAATAGCAATTTAAAGTTAAGTGTTAATTAGTGTAAAGTAGTGTAGTGTGTTTACTGAGGTAGAAGCATGTCAGAGTCATTTTTAAACTCTGCCCTTTTGAAATCTGCTTTTATAGTGTTTATTACTAAAGTCACAGAATTACAAGTAGGTTTTATATTTGGTTGTATAACAAAGCTGTAAAATAATAATCTAAATTCAAAAAATATAAAGGGATACATTAAAAAGAACCATTAGAAGTCACAAATTTACTGTGGAAGAGTTCTTTGTGGAACCAAAAAGTGCCCTCCCTCACCCCAGAAAAAAATATTATTTAATAAGGCACCAAATAAAAGGTTCATAATAGATCCTTTCATTAGTTTACATTTTTTTCTGCATTAATACATAACAGCAATACAGAACATAAATCAAATTCTTTTTCAGTTCCTTGTAGTGGTAAACTGAGCTACAAAGGGAATTCGGGCATTTTAAGTGAGATTCCAAACTGTATGGAGTGAAGTTGTTCAGTTTGAGGGGAACTTCAGACTGTAGGGAGTCGTGAGTAGTGCTTCATCACTTCTAAAGAAGTCGACAGTAAAATTTACCCATCAGTCATGGCGTGTCTTGCGAATTAAGACAGTCGGCGTGTCATCTGAGAGCGGCAAACGGTGCGAGCGTTTCATTAATCTTTGTTTAAAACTATCAACGATGTGAAAGTAACCAGGAAACGTCCAGAAAACCAGTTTAGGTGGTAAACTGTTACACTGATAATCAGGAGCGACACGACACGCCGTAAACACAGTTGGGCAGTTGTAGCCTAGTGGTTAAGGTACTGGACCAGTAATCAGAAGGTTCCCGGTTCAAGCCCCACCACAGCCAGGTTGCCACTGTTGGGTCCTTGAGCAAGGCCCTTAACCCTCAATTGCTCAGACCATGTACTGTAAGTCGCTTTGGATAAAAGCGTCTGCTAAATTCTGAAAATGTAAATGTAAACACGTCACAAACCTGCTGTACATTCATAAAAATCATGTTTATTCCTGTATTACATACACAATATGATACACAGCTGCACTTTATTAATTTGTAGTTACTAAAGAATGCAAATCCACTTACCCTATAGAAGCACTTTGTAGTTCTACAATTACTGACTGTAGTCCATCTGTTTCTCTACATACTTTTTTAACCTGCCTTCACCCTGTTCTTCAATGACCCCCACAGGACCACCACAGAGCAGGTATTATTTAGGAGGTGGATGATTCTCAGCACTGCAGTGACACTGACATGGTGGTGGTGTGTTAGTGTGTGTTGTGCTGGTATGAGTGGATCAGACACAGCAGTGCTGCTGGAGTTTTTAAACACCGTGTCCACTCACTGTCCACTCTATTAGACACTCCTACCTAGTTGGTCCACCTTGTAGATGGAAAGTTAGAGACGATCGCTCATCTATTGCAGCTTTTTGAGTCGGTCATCTTCTAGACCTTCATCAGTGGTCACAGGACGCTGCCCACGGGGCGCTGTTGGCTGGATGTTTTTGGTTGGTGGACGATTCTCATTCCAGCAGTGACAGTGAGGTGTTTAAAAACTCCAGCAGCGCTGCTGTGTCTGATCCACTCATACCAGCACAACACACACTAACACACCACCACCATGTCAATGTCACTGCAGTGCTGAGAATGATCCACCACCTAAATAATACCTGCTCTGTGGTGGTCCTGTGGGGGTCCTGACCATTCAAGAACAGCATGAAAGGGGGTTAACAAAGCATGCAGAGAAACAGATGGACTACAGTCAGTAATTGTAGAACTACAAAGTGCTTCTATATGGTAAGTGGAGCTGATAAAATGGACAGTGAGTGTAGAAACAAGGAGGTGGTTTTAATGTTATGGCTGATCGGTGTATATGCTTTTCTCAAATATTTTCTCATGTAGATACACAGCAAACCAATGGACCTTCTCATGCTCAGGAAAACTCTTTGTATTTCTATCTAATCTAGGTTCTAGCTCTTAAACCAGACAACTGATGCTTTGCTCTTTGAGAATGCTCTCAAGAGACGCCCCCGCTTTCAATAAGTTCTTTCTGATCGCACCCAGACCTTTAACACACAAAACATCACTGCTATATTTAAAAGCCATGCGGTGACTCTGCAACACCGTCCTGTAAAGGGTTTTACTGGAGAGATCCGTTTATGAACGTAATGCAGACATGAACACCTCAATAGCCAAGATACATTTAATTACAGTATTTTATAATACTAATAAAATAAGTGTTGCAGTCTTTAGGGGCGGCTAGAATGAGAATTTACATGTACTGCATTTAGCAGACACTGGTATCCAATGCAACTTTATTACAGTTTTCACTGAATACTATTTAATCAATTGAGGGTTAAGGGCTTTGCTTGGGGGCCCAACAGTGGCAACTTGGTGATGGTGGGCCTTGATCCAGAAACCTAATTACCAGTCCAGTACCTTAACCGAGCTGCCACTGCTACTGGAATTATTCTGACCTTTTTGGTCTTTATATTTACATTTTAATCCAAACGTTAGGAACTGAATTCAAACAATAGAGGGTTAGGGGCCTTGCTCAAGGGCCAACAGCGGCAACCTGGTAAATATGGAGCTTGAACCAGCCACCTTCTGATTACTAGTCTACTACTTTAACCAATGAACTACCACTGGAATTGTTCTAAACTTTTCTGTCATTGCATTTACACTTTAATACAATCCAAACAATAGAGGGTTAGGGGCCTTGATTAAGGGCCAACAGTGGCAGCCTTGTAGATGTGGAGCTTGAACCAGCAACCTTCTGATTACTAGTCTACTACTTTAACCAATGAACTACCACTGGAATTGTTCTAAACTTTTCTGTCATTGCATTTACACTTTAATACAATCCAAACAATAGAGTGTTAGGGGCCTTGATTAAGGGCCAACAGTGGCAGCCTTGTAGATGTGGAGCTTGAACCAGCAACCTTTACTAGTCTACTACTTTAACCTAGCTACCACTGCCTCTGGGATTGTTCTGAGCTTTTCTGACATCGCATTTACACTTTAATACAATGTAAACATTACAGGGTTGGGAGCCTTGATTAAGGGCCAGCAGTGTCAGATGTGGGGCTTGATCCAGCAACCTTCTGATTACTAGTCCACAGTTTTAACAGATAAGCTATCCCTGCCACTGGAATTGTTCTAAACCTTTTCTGTCATCGCATTTACATTTTATACCAAAGCAACTTACAGTTTTGAACTGTATACAATCCAAACAATAGAGGGTTGGGGGCCTTGCTCAAGGGCCAACAGTAGCAAACTGGTAGATGTGGAGCTTGTACCAGGAACCTTTTGATTACTATAGTTCACTACCCTAACTGAGGTTCCACTGCTACTGGAATTGTTCTGACCTTTTCTGTCATTTACTTTACTTTCACTTTATTGTGTAAATTAGAGGGTTGTGGGCCTTGCTCAAGGGCCAACAGTGACAGAAGTGAGGCTTGATCCAGCAACCTTCTGATTACTAGTCCACTACCTTAACCAAGCTTCCACTGAAATGGTTCTGACCTTTTTTTTTTTACCATCACATTTACACTTTAATCCAAGGCAACTTACACATGTGAACTGTACACAATCCTTAAAGGATAGAGGGTTAGGGGCCTTGCTCAAGGGCCAACAGTGGCAACCTGGCATATGTGGAGCTTGAACCAGCGACCTTTTAATTACTATTCCACTACCTTAACCGAGGTACCACTGATGCTGGAATTGTTCTGACCTTTTCTGTCATTGCATGTACACTTTAATACAATCCAAATAAAAGAGCGGTTGGGGGGCTTGCTCAACAACCAACCATGGCAACTTGGTGATGCTGGGGCTTGAACCAGCAACCATCTGATTTTTAGTTCACTACCTTAACCGATGAACTACCACTGAAATTGTTCTGACCTTTTCGGTCATCATATTTACATTTTAATCCAAATGTTAGGAACTGAATTAAAACAGAGAAGGTTAGGGGCCTCGAATAAGGGCCAACAGTGGCAACCTGGCAGATTTAGGGCTTGAACCAGCAACCTTCCGATTACTAGTCCAGTTTCTGAGTAACCACTGAGCTACCAATGTCCCAAAATCCTAGGAAAGCCGAGATGTTTAGAACCTGTTATTAAACATTCTAATATCTTTAGTTTTAGTGATAATTAAAAAATTCTGAATTCTAATTAAAAAACAACATAAAATGAGTTTTATTGTCTGCTGTCAGTCGGAGGAGGTGGTGCCTGTCAGTTAACATGTCCACGGCTGCCAATTAATGGTTCTGTATTGAGAAAGTGTACCAGTTTATAAAGGAAGTCCGACCTCAGGAGAGCAATAAAAAATAAATATCCTGAGCTCAGCTGAGCTTAACTCTACCTAATGACTCGCCTCTGGGCTCCGGGCTTTCTGTGCCACTGGCCCAAACATGCTGTATTTCAGTATAATTGCAGTGTAGCTTACTACAGTATATCTGTTTTATAAACCCTTTTTATTTTTATAAGAAAACAAACAATTAATTTGAAAACCACAATGGAAACTCTTGGGTTGTAAAACTCTGATCGATAGACTTTTATCACCGTCTTCGACTCATTTTCCACTTTCACAGTTCTGATTTGTCAAGTCTTTTTTTATGGCTGACAGAAAACCTTACAGTTTCCACAGTTACCGGAGAAATGATCTGCTTTCATGCCTCGGGCTCCGAAAAAAACAATCCGCTACTTTAACACCTCGAACAACAGCTTTAGTTTTGCCTTGTCTGTGAAAGGAAATGCAGTGACTGTAAGTTATCTGACCTCTGTCCTTTGTTCAAACTTTAGGTTATACAGGCAGCAAAGGGACGTGACAAAGTGCCCGGCTGTCATTTATTTTCAGTGGCAGGTAGCCTTACAGCAAGAAGGTTCTTTCTGCGTGGAGTTTGCATGTTCTCCCCGTGTCTGTGTGTTTTATATAAATCTAATGGGCGGCACGGTGGCTCAGTGGGTAGCACTGTCGCCTCACAGCAAGAAGGTCCTGGGTTCGATCCCCAGATGGAGAGGTCCGAGTCCTTTCTGTGCGGAGTTTGCATGTTCTCCCCGTGTCTGTGTGGGTTTCCTCCAGGCGCTCCGGTTTCCTCCCACAGTCCAAAAACATGCACGCGAGGTGAACTGGAGTTACAAAATTGTTCATTTTACATTTACGGCATTTAGCAGACGCCTTCATCCAAAGCGACTTACATTACAGTTACAGTATACAGTCTGAGCAGTTATGGGTTAAGGGTCTTGCTCAAAGACCCAACAGCAGCAACCTGGCAGTTGTGAGGCTTGAACCAGCGACCTTCTGATTACTAGTCCAGTGCCTTAACCACTAGGCTACAGCTTGCCATGACTGTGTTTGTGATATTGAACATGTACTAATGAATGCTGTGTAACGAGTAACTACCTGTTCTGTCATGAATGTAACCAAAGTGTAAAACATGACGTTAAAATCCTAATAAATAAATACATTTCTGGCAACAGGGGGCGGCGAGAACATTCAGGCGGATTTGGTGGCACGAAAAAGTTGAGCAAAGTTTACATCTGTGCAAATTAGGAGTCTTGAGATATAGAAATTGGAATTGAGCATCGAGCAGAGCGGTACATCCTCTGAATGGGCACAAATGGCCACAGATATACCTCAAAGTCTTGTGAGAAGCCTTCTCAGAAGAGTGGCTGTTCGTATAGCAGTACAGGCAGCAAAGGGACGTGATGAAGTGACCAGCTGTCATTTATTTTCGCAGTCCGGGTCGTTTCTGTGTGGAGTTTGCATGTTCTCCCCGTGTCTGTGTGGGTTTCCTTCGGGAGCTCCGGTTTCCTCCCAAGATACACAATTGTCTGTGACTGTGTTTGTGATAATGATGAGCGGCACACGCTTCACCTCCTCTGAATGGGCACAAATTCCCTCAGACATACCTCAAAGTCTTGTAAGAAGCCTTCTCAAAAGAGTGGCTATTCGTATAGCTGAAAAGATCACATAGAGGTTTTATAGAGGGTTTAATATCTGGGACATCTGACAAGCTCATGGTCAGGTGTCCGAATACTTTAGACCAGGATTTTTTAAACTTTTTTTTCAGGGAACACAAACAATGCATCAAGACGAAACACAAAACAAAATATACTTAAATGATAAAAATGGTGGCAATTTGGTGTCACTGTGGTGTTCAAGATGTAGCGTAAAGCCTTCACAAGGGTTCGCTCGTGTACAAGTTCATTTCGTGTTTGTGTCATTTAAAATTCATCTATTTAATTTTTTTTATTTTTCTCTGTGACCCATATTTAAAAAATCCTGCTTTAGGCCATTTTTAAACATTTTCTCCCTTTTCTCCAGATTTTGAGCGCGTCCCATTTTTTTACCCAGTTGCGTTATGCTTCCTCTCTACTGGTGCTGACCCCCACCTCTGATTGAGGAGAGTGAGCTGACACACGCCCCCTCCGACACGTGTGCAATAGCCGACTGCACCCACACGAGTCGAGTTCATATGTGGATCAGCTTTGTGTACGGAGAGCCACACCCTGATCAACATCATTCCTCGCCATAAGTCAGCCAGCAGAGGTCGTAATTGCATCAGTCTCCTCACCCTGAATAAACAACAGCCAAACGTTGTTTGTGTAGCCACCCAGCCCAGAGCTGAGATTCGATACGATATATTCAAAATCCCAGCTCTGGTGTGCTAGCGTGTTTTACCGCTTCGCCACCTGTGCGTCTAAAAACATGCAGTTAAATGTACCGACTGCTCCCATTCGTCCCCGCTCTGGGTTTTATTGTCTGTTTGGCTGCACTTTTCAGAACTGGTTGTACTGGTGTGGACGCTGTCCTCCTGTCCTGTTACGTGAACAAACAGGCAGTTTTTAGCCCGAGGATTGTTCAGCCACTCATCGTCCGGTCAACAGCCGCGCTGAAGGGTTCCCTCGCACCGCGTGGGCAGAAGCTCTGTTTGTGTTTTCATCTGTCGTTTATAGGAAAGTGTACTCTATGTGAAAGTGCTGAGTGGTCGTGAGTCATCATTAAGTTTATTGTGTGACGCTCTTATGATCCGTATTCCGTTCATTTTCAACATGACGGCAAAATTACGGACACAGAATTGGCTGCTGTTTAATTAAAAAACGTTCCAAATAAAATCACTAAAAAGACACAGACACAGCAGCGCTGCTGGAGTTTTTAAATACCGTGTCCACTCACTGCCCACTGGGCGCTGTTGGCTGGATGTTTTTGGTTGGTGGACTATTCTCAGTCCAGCAGTGACAGTGAGGTGTTTAAAAACTAACACACTGCTAACACACCACCACCATGTCAGTGTCACTGCAGTGCTGAGAATGATCCACCACCCAAATAATACCTGCTCTGTGGTGGTCCTGTGGGGGTCCTGACCATTGAAGAACAGGGTGAAAGGGGGCTAACAAAGCATGCAGAGAAACAGATGGACTACAGTCAGTAATTGTAGAACTACAAAGTGCTTCTATATGGTAAGTGGAGCTGATAAAATGGACAGTGAGTGTAGAAACAAGGAGGTGGTTTTAATGTTATGGCTGATCGGTGTATATTATTACTGTATATAGTGTTGTAATACAGACATGCTATTTTAACTGATTTATTTGGCTATTTTAATCAGAATGTGTGTGTGTGTGTGCTCATGTCTGCTGCATGATATACTACATGCTCCGTCACTGTTATTAATAAAATTCCATTTATTTTAGCCATAATTGGAGGAGACGTCTCTCATATGAAAGCCTAGTGCGTGTATGATAATTATTTGCTGTGTATAATAGCCGTTAGATCACCGGTCACTGATCGTGCTGGAACAGTCGGACGCTCCTTATTAGATGTTCTGACATAAATTGCTTAAAGAAATTAATGAAGGATGTCAGATTTTTATTATTGCACATTTGAATTGACTGAGTTCTGACATCAATACCTCTCACCTAAGGTAACGGGCGGTGTTATTACAATAACTACGTTAACCTATTAATGGTCTTACCAAGAAAATAATGTTTAAAAAAATGATATCTTTGCATTTCTTAGTTTCTTGGGATTAAACAACAACAAACAACAGTAGCCTAGTCACAGTTGTAACCTAGCGGTTAAGATACTGGACTAGTAATCAAAAAGGTTGCTGGTTCAAGCCCCACCACTGCCGGGATGCCAGTGTTGGGCCCTTGAGCAAGGCCCTTAACCCTCAAGTGCTTAGACAGTATACTGTCACAGTACTGTAAGCCACTTTGGATAAAACTGCCACAAATGTAAATGTATTTTTTAATGAACAGTTGAGATGCATGTTGACATATTAAAATATTATTAATACATTGATATACGTATATTGAATATATATCAAGTTTAATATATTATTAATATATTATTATAGATACAAATATTATTTATATAATTCTTTTAGTGTAAATAACTACATTTACATTTTCAGCAGGCGCTTTTATCCAAAGCAACTTACAGTACTGTGACAGTATACTGTCTAAGCAATTGAGGGTTAATAGCTTTGCTCAAGGGCCCAACAGTGGCATCCTGGCAATGGTAGCGCTTGAACCAGCAACCTTTCGATTACTATTCCAGTACCTTATGCCAAGATTACACTACATGACTTTTGGAGTTGCCGGGTCGATCTACAGTTTACACTACACGACTGATCGGCGATAGGGGGTCACATACTACACCATCTATCAACAGGATGAGTCCGTCCGGTCTCCCAAACTATGTTTTGTCATGAAAACAAACGTGAGAAGTGACGAGGGGTTTAATGATACCACATAAGTATTTAGACTCAAATAAGACCAGATAATTAAAGGGTTAAGAACTGCTGTGATCCTGGTTCTGTTTTGAAAAACATTTTAAATCATTTAATCGTGTCAATGAGTGACCGCAGCACAGATTTTATACAACTGTAAACCGAATCAAGCGGAATCATCAGAACAGAGCTGTTGCTGAATGATACTACAGGGTGTCCCTAAAGTCTGGACACATAGGCAATATCACTAACTATAACTAACTACATGTTTACTAAAACACACACACATACATATTGCATCACAAATAGTGGAAAACACATTGAAGATGTTAATGAATAATTTTGGGACACCCTGTACAGGTACTCAAGTTATTCATTCATTCATCATCTTGTTTACCACTGTTTTATCCAAATCAGGGACTGAAAAAGCTCCCTAAATATTGGATGGAGGTCCCTGTTACATTTATGTATTGTTTAATTCACGGACGACACAACAGTGGTGGGCCTTATCAGCAACGACAATGCCTCGGCCTACAGAGAGGAAGGGAACCAACTCGTCTTCTGGTGTGATAATAACAACTTGTCACTGAATTTCAACAAAACAAAGGAAATCACTGTTGACTTCAGGAGGAAACACATGGCACATGCTCCACCTACAATACATGGCAACGCCGTGGAGTCAGTCAGAAGCACCAAGTTTCTGGGGGTGCACCTCACAGACGACTTGACATGGACTACACACACCACCTCCCTTGTCAAGCGGGCACAACAACGCCTTCACTTCCTGTGACGGATGAGAAGAGCAAACCTCCCCCCTCCGATCCTCACTACTTTCTATGAAGGTGCTATAGAAAAAATTCTGAACAACAGCCTCCCAGTCTGGTACGGAAACTGTACAGCCTCAGACCAGAAATCCCTCCAGAGAGAAGCTCACTCCTGTCCATACAACAACTACACCAGTCACGCTGCCTCAGAAGAGCCACCAAGATAGTTAGTGACCCCACACACCCGGCCTATGGACTGTTCAGCCTTCTGGCAAACGCTACCACAGCATGCGATTGCAGACTCAGCAAGAGCTTCTTTCCACAAGCCACCAGACTACTCAACTCCCTGTAACAGCACACAAAACATACCTGGACACACTTACAGACTGTCTGAACAAAGTATTTAACACTAAGCATTTTAATATTACTTCACCGGCAGGTTTACAGTTACACTGTGCAATAACAATTACCTTACCACTGTTAATTACGTGCAATATTTAATATTTTTTACTCAACGTGTATATATTTTTTTACTTAAAGTGTATTTATGTCTGCCTTCAATGTCTGTGCAATATTTTTACTTAACGTATATTTTATGTTTGTATATGATGTCTAGTATGTCTGTTGTCTTGTATATGCTCTTGTTATATTTGCACATTGGAGCTTGAGAAACGCAATCTCGTTCAGCTGTGCACTCCTAGTTGTAAAGTCTGAATGACAATACAGTTCACTTTGACTTTAATTCTAATTGATGAATTCTAAAATAAATTACAATTAAAGTTATACCAAGTAAACCGCATCAACAATCTGATTACAGTTCATTGTATTTCAGTCCAGTCTGTGATACAGAAGAGCAGAAGTAAACATGTTTATAATGTAAATGTCAGCATGTCAGCAGCTATTACAGCTCGGTGTGTGATGGGACGGTGATCTCTGACACCACGAGCTGACGTGTGTCACATGGCTTTATTCAGGCTTCTAATAATGAGGACAGTGCTGCTCTTATAACAGGGTTTTGCTCTTTGTGTTTCAGCGAACAGACCACAGACACAAATTTTACATCATTCTACAAGCCCAAGAAGAGGGCGTGTCTAAATTCTTAGATTCTTTTAAATGCTCCTGCTGAGGCGCCTTAATTCTGAGTGATAATCTGACTGAATAATGAGGGAGCGTCCGACCAGCACGACTTTTCCCACAACGAACATGCCGGACAAATAGAACGCAGAGCAACCAACGGAGTTCTTTTCAAATGTAAATAAATTCTCATTGATGTTTAATTTGTATAAAGGTGCACAAGTGTCGTTTATTTGTAAATTCGGTCTGGTCAGAGACAGTTTGACCATTTTCACTACACGGAGGGAGACGTTAGTGTATCAAGTTGGGGCTAAACAAGACACACTAACACATGGCCTATGCTAAGCTAAATGCTTACACTAAACTAAACACACATGAAGCCGGACTAAACTATACTAGACCCTAAACTAAGCTAACACAAAAGCTAACAAACAAAAACATAAACCAGAACACCAACAAAACAAACCAAGAGCATGACAATGTCAAAACCAACATGAGGAAGAAAACCAAATCAAGGCAAAGTCAAGCAAGATTACCAAACAAAGTCGTGAGCTGGGGAAAAACAGAATCAAACAAAAAGAACATGAGCTAGCAAGCAAACCGACAAAAACAAACAAAATAAAAAGCATGCTTGTCAAAGCCAAATCAAAATAGTCTCCACTGCAGGAGCCACAGCTACCTCTTAAATGTCCTGAGCGTTACCTCTCAAACCAGGTGCAGCTGTGGATACTTAGCATGGGACCAATCATAGAGACAGGCGTTGGCTTCAAACCTAAACGACAACACCTCTAACATGTGCTCCTGGAGAGAGGAGTGTGGCACGTAAACATGGCTCCTGGAGCTCAAAGAGGCTGGATTCGTAGTAGTGTGTCTAAGTAATCTGCCTTATGAGTTTGATGTCTTATTAGAATCCTCTCTACTGAGGCAGCTGGTCAGGTAGGAAGTAGGCAGCAAGGCAGCTCACTAGGTTCTCAGACAGACACAACAATCTTGGATGTGAACTCTTTATATAAGAAGTAAATAAACCCTTTGAACTTGGATTTTTCTTTCATTTTTAACAAAAGTTGGTCATATAAAAAATCTGTTTATTCATTGTGTTTTTTTTATTTTTTATATTTTCATTATGCATTTTCTCCCCTTTTTCTCCCTTTTAGCGCGTCCAATTGCCCGATTGGGTCACGCTTCCTCTCCACCAATGCCGATCCCTGCTCTGATTGAGGAGAACGAAGCTAACCCACGCCCCCTCCAACACGTGGGCAGCAGCCGTATACATTTTGTCACCTACTCTTTGACGAGTGCAGTGCAGCTCAGCACCGTGTACAGAGAGACACACCCTGCCGGCACTCTCTTCCTTGTCTCTGTGCAGGCGCCATCAATCAGCCAGCAGAGGTCGTAATTGCATTAGTTATGAGAGAGAGACCCCATCTGGCTTAGTATCTCACTCCTATATGAACAACAGGCCAATCGTTGTTCATGTGACTGCTCAGCCCATCCGGCAGGCAGAGCTGAGACTTGATACGATGTATTCGAGATCCCAGCTCTGGTGTTCCAGCATTTGTTTTTACCGCTGCGCCACCTGAGCGGCATTCATTGTGTTTAACAGTGGTCTGTTATGCTAGCCCAGGACAACTAAGCTCTGGGTTTGAATCCCAGCAGTGCTATCAACCAGCCAGGCGTCTATATAGACGTGATTGGCAGTCAGAAGGAGGAATGAGGAAAGGGTGGCTGAAGTCCTGCGATGGATCAGCACCCTGTTCAGTGTATTCCTGCCCTGCACCCAGTGTTTCACCCCAACCCTGAGCAGTATAAAGCGGTTGATGAAAAATGAAATAAAAACAAGTTTTAATTTATACCGAATGTAAAAGTAGATTCATCTACTCGACATAAACAAAGCTTCTGTCATTTTGACTCCACTAATTTTGACTCCACTAATATTACACGCTTGTGGTGTTACAGATTGCTGTGGTTCATGTGATTGAGAGCCCAGAATGGAGACGAGCAGTGTCACAACACCATCATCACTGTGTACGTAAGAATGATGTCAATAAAATATAAGTTTCTGTAAACAAGCAGATAATGAAAAAATAATTAAAATAATTGAAAAATGATATTTCCATAATATGGAAGTGCATTCATGATAATGCACAAACACCAGCTGAGGTTTAGAATTGGATGCAACACACTCAAAGAAAATTTGGGACGGAAGTAAAATGAAGTTGTGAAAAGGTAATGGAATATTAGTGCTCGTGTTTTGGTAGCAGGTGAGGGAATCATGATTGGGTGTAAAAGGATCCACCAAAGGATAAGTTGGGTTGTTGGGTCGTCGCTCACCAAACAAGCGAATGGTCAGTTATTTTTCAGTGCAAGCTTACAAATAATTTTGATATTTTACCATCTACTGTACATAACATTGTGAAAAGATTCTGTGAATCTGCAGAAATCTCAGTCTGTGTAGGGATGTAACAATGCACCACAAGCCAGTTAAAAATCAGTCCACGTGTGCCACGATTCGAATCGGTTATTCATTTACGAGGAATCGATATTCACTTTAAACAGCAGAGGGCGCTGGTGCTATTCACCTCGCCTGGTTGACGTCACTACACAGAGTTGTATGGAATTTTCCAGTCAAATGTATTTATGTGAGGATACTTTCTTTATTAGTATTGTGGGATTTGTTTTAAAATTCCATTTCCATTTTACAAGCTGTCGTATTATTATTACTATTATTGTTGTTGTTAACAGGAATAGATTCTGAACACAGTCTTTCCTACAACTACAAGCCCAACACCTTATTGTATCGACTATTTATTCTGTCTTTAATAACATGCACGGCCCAGCCAGGTGACGGTACACGACCATTAGTCATTTTAAATCAATCGAAAAGTCTAAATACACAAAGAAAGGAAGTAATAATTGAAACCGCAAAGCAGGATGTGCTGGTCAGCACGAGATAAGTTATCAGTAATGTCTGGGTGGTAAAACAGTAGTGTGGCTCTAAACGGAGCTTAATGTGTGTAAATTGTTCTGTAAGTAATGAATAAAATATTAATTGCAACCTACACCTGGTGCAAACAGCTTTCAGGTGAAGAATACACTGCTGGGTACTGCACATATGAGCATTTAACTTTGCCATAATTGATATATTTTTTGATAACCCCTGTTGGAGCAGCTATGCTGAGATTTCTCAAAAGAGATTCAATAAGGGAAAGCATTTACAGTTGCAATCAAAAATATTTAACCTCCCATAAAAAATAAGGGTTTATAACGTTATAGAAATGCAGGCAAAGCTAGAAGTTGCTGTGAATACAGGAGGTATTTTTTCCCATAAGGATGTTTGGGAAACCTGTTAATGCGTCCATGGTCCTGTAGAACTGCATATATTTTAGTCTAATGTAAAATAATGAGGTTGTTTTTGACACTTATACACTGAAAATAACTCAAATATAATATAAAAACACTGAAATACAATAAAAGCTGCACTTTAGTTTTACTTCTTTATTGTTTCCTTATGCTTCTTAATGGTGGAGATGCTTGATCTTGGAATTCCATTCAGTACCGGCACATTCACATGAGAAGAGACAAAACCGCTTTTGCGCTGCTGTGCCGTTATTTCCTATGAAGTGTGACGGCGGTGCACAAAACTTATTGTACTAAAACAGCGAGTGAGGAATGTGATTAGTGGAGGAACTTATGAGCAGTAATAATGAAGAGAAGTTTAGTGCTCCTGTCTCCTTCTTTTACTACATTAAACCACGTTAAGCTTTATTTTGACTCTGGGAGAAGCTGATTCTGATTCTCACAGATTCTCAGAAGCTGGAGCTGTAACACAAGTTTAAAAGTGAAACAGGGAGGAAAATCCAGATAAACACAGATACACGTGGAGCTGTAACACTGGATCTGATGGTTATTCCACACTAATGCAGATTTGTCTCATATTCACACTTTGATGACGTTTTACTGCACCGCAAGCCTGCATAGAGACTTCCTGTTGTATATTTCAATTTGATGTGGTGGTGGTGATGGTGGTTGTGGGGTTGCTTCTGTATGTTAGACTGTAGAGCCATTTAAATGCCACATAACATCCTAATTACTGGGACATCATGCTCATTTAAATTTACAAATTATTCATTTATTAGTATTTGAAAAAGCTTTGTGCACAATTAACATAAAAATCTAAAGTTAATCACACCAGTAAAAAACCTGTGGTGTTTTCCAGATTCTTCAAACAAATGATGTTAATGATGTTAAAGCTAATGATGTTAAAAAACAGAAAAACACATCTAACTATCGGGGGGAAACTTTTAAAGTGTTAAGCTGTGTTTCTTATCTTTATAAAGGATTTGCATATATTTAGCAAATTGGTCTTTGATGTGCTCTGATTTTGCTTTGGATGCTGAATTGTGAGCACAATCCGTCTCCCTAATAGGACAGAGGATTTCAGGAAGCTGTTAAATAAAACAACAACGTCTGATTCCACAGTGCAAAACTAAAGGATATTGCGGGCTGATTGTGGTAAATAAAGAAAGAGAGAAAGAAAGAAATAACATTAAATGAAATATTTGGACAATGCAACATTTCTGTTCATGAGTGTGATGTCACAATTTAATATCCAGAATTTTAAGCCAATTACAACTGATATTCAAATTAATTAAAAAATGACAAGTTCCTCACACACACATTCATGTATATAGTTAATCATTCATTCATTTATTCATTGTCTGTTTTACCACAGCTTTATCCTGGTCAGGGTCGCAGTGGGTACAATTCACTGGGCGAAAAGTAAGAAACACCCTGGACAGATTCATCACAGTGCACACACACACACATTTACGCACACACACACACACTGATACCTATGACAGTATCTCCATTTAATCTGACTGCACGTCCTTGTACTGTGGGACCGGAACGCTCCACCTAGTGGTGCTTTGGGTAGCCTCACAGCAAGAAGGGCCTGGGTTTGATTCCCCGGCCAGGGTCCTTTCTGTGTGGAGTTTGCATGTTCTACTCGTGTCTGCGTGGGTTTTCTCCGGGAGCTCTGTTTTCCTCCCACAGTCCAAAGACGTGCAGTCAGGTCAACTGGAGCTAATAAAATTGCCCTTTGATGGATTGCCGACCGGTCCAGGGTGTTTCCTCATTTTTACACAATGAATTAGAATTGTCACATGCAAGACTCTTTTAGCGGCAGACTGGCGGAGGGAGCGTGTGTCTGGCAAATATACCCTCCTTGGATGCTATCGGGATCTCCAACAGTGGAGGAACTAATTGGATACGCTAAACTGGGAGATAAAGGGAAAGAATGAACAAAAATAATAATAATAATTAGAAAAAAACTGGATCATTTGGAAAAAAGGGGAAAAAAACAAACACAAAAAACAATTCATCATTATTTAGGTATTTTATGTATTCATTAACAGTAACAAAAGAAAATCATCTGTCCTACTATAAATTTCACCAGTTTTCAGTACAACTCAGGGGTTCAGTCAGAAAGTGAGAGTAAAGTTCAAAGTCTCTGTCCAGTTTTAGATCAGTGGAGAGACTCAGATGTGGTTGAAGCAAAAAGCTCAGGGTGTAACAGGAGACTCAGTCATGTGTTTGAACACTTTGATCTCCAAGATTAGGATTGAAAGTCCTGGATTTCCACCAAAGTGCTGAGTCCCAATACCTGATGTGATTCTCTTTTTCCTCCTTTTTATCTGTGTTTTTGATGGACCACTCTGCAAATCTTTACTTCAATAATAAACAATAACATTCTAGCTAAAATGCATAAATATAAAACATTTAATATTAAAATTGTATTGGATTCACATGGCTGAATTTGACAGACCTCCATTCCTGACCGAGGAGAGCCATGATTAACACGCGGCCCCTCCGACATGTGCAGTAGCGGCCGCTTCTTTTCACCTGCTCGAAGCAGGTTCATATGGAGATCTGTATCGCACACGGAGAGTCACACACTGATCTCCATTATTTCCAATCTCGATACAGGAACCATTGGTCACCAGCAGAGGTCGTAACTGCAGCAGTGTTTAACCGCTGCACCACTCAAGCGCCCTTAAGCGTTACTTATTACACAAGATTCATCAGTTCACAAGTTTAATGTCAAACACTGTCATGGACAATTTTGTGTCTCCAATTCACCGCATTTGCATGTTTTTGGACCGTGGGAGGAAATCGGAGCTCCTGGAGGAAACCCACGCGGACACGGGGAGAACATGCAAACTCCACACAGAAAGGACCCGGACCGCCCCACCTGGGGATTGAACCCAGGACCTTCGTGCTGTGAGACGACAGTGCTACTTAGCCACTGTGCCGCCCCAACCTCAGAATTATTATACAAAACTAAATACTTTGGTTTATTACTTATTATTTATTTGTTTATTATATAAAATCATTCATGCAAAGAATCTTTTTCTAAATGAGATTGTACATGAATGCCAGCTCGTACAGTGAAAATACAGTAAAATCAGTGAATTAACTCACAAGTTCTTTTTTTCTGACTGCATTTGACTAAATGGGCACAAATTCCCACAAACCTACTCCAAAATGTTGTGGAAAGCTTTCCCAGAAATAGGGAGGCATAGGGATAGGGCAAATCCATCTTAATGCTTGTGGTTTTGAAATAAGATGTCCAGCAGGCTTATTATCAAGTGTCTACATAAAGTGTATTAAAATCCAGGTACAAATAAAGCTAAATAAAACCAGGTTTTGAGAAATGAGGGTGCAAAACACCCTGACTTAAGGAATCCTCCTGCATTCGCATGTATGTGTAAAGCAGAGAGGTGCAGGAAGCATTTTTGCCATGTAGACGTTGCATAAACTGCATAAACTGTACCTATTATGTATATCATTGCACCATTGTACCTATTATTTTTAATCATTGCAGTTTTTCCTAGCATTTTTGTTTATGTAAAATGTGCCTAAATTGCTTTACAAAGTGTAAAAAAAAAAAACCTGACAGGATCTGTGCTGAGGTCATGTATTTAATCAGAAAAGTTACCAAGGGAATCAGGTTAAGCACAAGCCTGAATACTAACGACAATCCTCGGATATCTGCTGACATTTCTTTTGAGTTTAAGTTACTAACTTATGACCATAATGAATTAGTAATCACATTTTAATCCAGTACAGATCATAATGTCAATTACATGTTTATTTATGTAGTGATGGGGTGATCTTTGTAACAAGGTTATAATCATGTAGTTTGTCATAATGAGCTCTGATGATAAATGCTGAGACAGTAAATTCTGCAGCACAGTGTAAAGAATTTATTTTTAAAATTACAGTAAAATACTGGTAGCAGAGACGATGCTGCTTTATTTAATTAATTTACTATTTAATTTACTATTTAATAACTATTTAATATTTAATGTCATTTTACTGTACATGCCAACATGTTGCTGTTATTTCACAGTGAATCTACTGTAATTTAATAGTATATTAATGCATACAGAATATTTATTAATGTATAATGAATATTTTTGCAGTATATATCAGCATGTTAGTGTTTACTTACAAATTTAATAGCAATATTATAGTAATGTTTTATTATATTATAGTGGATATACATCGAACAGCCATAACATTAAAACCACCTCCTTGTTTCTACACTCACTGTCCATTTATCAGCTCCACTTACCATATAGAAGCACTTTGTAGTTCTACAATTACTGACTGTACTCCATCTGTTTCTCTACATACCTTTTTAACCTGCTTTCACCCTGTTCTTCAATGGTCAGGACCCCCACAGGACCACCACAGAGCAGGTATTATTTAGGTGGTGGATTATTCTGAGCACTGCAGTGACACTGACATGGTGGTGGTGTGTTAGTGTGTGTTGTGCTGGTATGAGTGGATCAGACACAGCAGTGCTGCTGGAGATTTTAAATACCGTGTCCACTCACTGTCCACTCTATTAGACACTCCTACCTAGTTGGTCCACCTTGTAGATGTAAAGTCAGAGACGATCGCTCATCTATTGCTGCTGTTTGAGTCGGTCATCTTCTAGACCTTCATCAGTGGTCACAGGACGCTGCCCACGGGGCGCTGTTGGCTGGATATATTCTCAGTCCAGCAGGGACAGTGAGGTGTTTAAAAACTCCAGCAGCGCTGCTGTGTCTGATCCACTCATACCAGCACAACACACACTAACACACCACCACCATGTCAGTGTCACTGCAGTGCTGAGAATGATCCACCACCTAAATAATACCTGCTCTGTGGTGGTCCTCTGGGGGTCCTGACCATTGAAGAACAGCATGAAAGGGGGCTAACAAAGCATGCAGAGAAACAGATGGACTACAGTCAGTAATTGTAGAACTACTGGTAAGTGGAGCTGATAAAATGGACAGTGAGTGTAGAAACAAGAGGGTGGTTTTAATGTTATGGCTGATCAGTGTATATTTTAGTGAACGATCATATTAGGCTACATTAGCATATATTAGCCTACAATCATCAGTATGATGTTGATGGATAGTAACTGGTATTTCCACAGTGTGACAGAAAATACTGTATTATCCAGATAAATTACAGCGCTCTACTGTTATTATTGTTATTAATTTATGTGAGGTGTTATTATATAACTGTATTAAAATGAGCTCTGGATTAAAGATTCAGAACAAAACAGAATATCAGGAGTTACCCAGTGGAACGAGTAAACATTTATTGTGTGTTTACAGTTTCAGGACACGCTGTTGTTTGTCTGTTTGATCTGGACGAGCACAGATTAGCATCAGCGTCGCCCTTGACCGTTTTGAGCCGTGTCAGCTGGAGCGTCCCACGCTAACGTTTGTGTGATCAGAGGTGGGTGATGGTCCGCCGCGTGACCTGAAGTCACATATTGACTTTAGCTGGGTTTATTACGGGTTATGACAGATTCAAGGCGAATATAGCTGTTTGTTCACGAGGCTCGTCTGTCAGCGGCTGCAGGGTGAACACACGAGCGTTCATCACGCACGCCGCATCGAGCGTTTTACTTATCAGGGATCCTTTTCAGGAAATAAGATTTATTTTTATATATTAGCTGGATATTGATTTAATCTGGGACTGTGCAGCCCTTTTATATCTGATCTGATTCTCCAGCTTATTCAAGATTTCATCTACTTGGGCTGATTTTGTTCTTCTTAGTTTATTTTATTGTTTAATACAATTTTATCTTTTTTTTCACCTGTCTTTATTTTACTTTCTTTTACTTCATGCAAAATATTGTCAAATAGAGACTGAAGTTATGCAGTTTGAATGGTAACATAATTCACATCTAGTACCGCTTGACTTTAGTTCCAAAGATTGACTTTGGTTCCCTTTTATTTTATTATTTTTTTATACACTAACTATAATAACTATATAATTGTATGTATTATTATATGTATTGTCATTATTATGGGGCAGCATGATGATGCAGTGGGTAGCACTGTTGCTTCATAGCAAGATGTGTGGAGTTTGCATGTACTCCTTGTATCTATGTGTGGTTTCCTCCAACAAGTCCAAAGACATGCAGTCAGGTTAATTTGAGCTACTGAAACTGCCCTGTGTGTGTGTGTGTGTGTGTGTATGTTTGCCCTGTGATGTACTGGCAACCTGTCCGAGGTGTTTGCTACCTTTCACCTTGCACCCACTGCGACCCTGACCAAGATAAAGCGGTGGTAAAACAGACAATGAATGATTAAATATTATGCTCATGATTGATGTTAGTTGTTGAGGACAGTTGTAGCATAGCAGTTAAGGTACTGGACTAGTAATCAGAAGGTTGCTGGTTCAAGCCCCACCACTGCCAGGCTGCCACTGTTGGGTCCTTAAGCAAAGCATAATAATAATAATAATAACAATAATAATGATAACAACAATAATAATAATAATAATAATAACAAAAAAAATAATAATTATTATAACAACAATAATTATAATAATAACAATAATTATAATAATAACAATAATAATAATAATAATAATAACAATAATAATAATTATAACAACAACAACAATAATACTAATAACAATAATAATAATAATAACAATAGTAATAATAATAACAATAATACTAATAAGTACCTGAACAAAATGATTACCTGAAATATAATAATAATTCAATAATAATAACAATAACAATAATAATTACAATAATACTATTAATAATAATAATAATAATGATTATTATTATTATTATTATACTGGGCTGCATGGTGGCTTAGTGGGTAGCACTGTCGCCTCACAGCAAGAAGGTCTTGGGTTCGATCCCCAGGTGGGGCGGTCCGGGTCCTTTCTGTGTGGAGTTTGCACGTTCTCGCGTGGGTTTCCTCCGGGTGCTCCGGTTTCCTCCCACAGTCCAAAAACATGCCACCAGGCTAATTGGAGACACTGAATTGTCCTATAGGTACCTAGCCGCTAGATGCACAAACCAGTGCACTGTAGTGCCGGTCAATACGAGAGAAAATAAAAAGTGTGGACCAGAGTTTTGGCATCGCTAGTGGAGAGTAGAGGTCACAGCTGTGAGATGATGCAGAGATGGAAAAATGCAGATTATGTTTGAGTACTGATTAAAAGGAGAGAGAGAGGAGTTGAACATTACTCCCCAGGTTCCTAACAGTGAGCAAAGGTTTTCTCAGGACGTTGTTGATGGACATTTTTTTAATGATATTCTTGGTCCAGAAATTTACAATGTTATTTTTCAGTCAGGATTTCAGTGCAATGATACAGGATACAAGAGAGAGTCTTCTTACTTCTTTACATAAAAAGCATACACAAAATGTTTTGCAGATAACAATCAGCATGTTTACTTCAGTCAAAGAACTTTACGTCCATTTTTCCTGGAAATAAGCTGAAACTTGACTCATCTGACCACAGTACATGTTTCCATTGTCTATCATTTAATCTGGGATGAGCTCAGCTCCAGAGAACTTGGTGGCGTTCCTGGATATAACTGACGTATCACTGTATTCTCTTTGTGTGACAATAGTTTTCTGAGGTACTTCCGGCCATGCTCTCTACAGACAAGTGTGTAAAATCCTAATACAATCCTAATAAAATAAATCCCTGAATCTATTTACAATATTATGTACGGTAGATGGTAAAAGACCTAAATAATGTGCATCTTGCATCAAAAATTTTTTTGTTTTTGACCTGATTGACAATCCTTTTACAAAGTTTGGAACAAACTGGTGAGTCACGACCCATCACTGTCACGACCGATCACAGACGGATCCTTTGGTGAATCGTTATTTCCCCAACGGTTTAAAAATGGTGTTTATTCCATAAACTTTTTCTTTTGCCATGCCCTAACTTTTTTAAGTGTGTTGCAGGATCAGATTCGGAATTTGTTAATATTTACACCATACAATAAAACCAAAACGTCTTTAAAAGTCTTTCTTTGAGTGCCCAGGAAGCACACCAGTACTGAGATTCTGAACTCCTCGGTTCGAAACTCGGTGTTGCCACCGGTCGGCTGGGCGCCATCTAGCGGGCATAATCGGCAGTGCCTGCAGCAGACACGTCTCTGCTATGGCAGGATGACCGAACTATGTGGATGGGGTCTTCAAACGCTGTGTAAGGACCCTGATTAGCAGATAGAGGCGCCTGTGCAGAATGCATAGGTGAAAAAGGGTTCCGCTAAGGGCTGCACGCGGGTCGGAGGAGGCGTGAGCAGCAATATACCCACCTCGACCACAATCAGGGATCCACCAGCAGCGGACGACAAACTTGCATCAATAAAATAGAAAACAAATGAATAAATAAAAGTGTTTTATTTGTACTTTTGTCAGTTAAATGAAGGTTCAAGCGAATGAACACATCACATATTCCTGCAAAATGCCCCAGCTTGTCTGGATTTGGGTGAAACCATTAGTGAATTAACACTTTATTCCGATAACTCAAGCCATTACGTGTTAAGAATATTGACATTTTGACTCTACAGACTACTGTCCAATCATGAAGAACTTAATGTGTGAAGGAAACTATTAAAATGTCAGTGAAATACAGTAAAGCCCATTCTGAGTTATTAATTACTAATTACCCATTAGCCACTCGCCTGCCTTTGCCCTGTAATAATACAGTAATAATATGGATGGAGAAGAGATTAAACGATTAGCATATAGCTGAGTTATTTCTATTCTGGGAATGAATGGTAATGTAGGTCAGTCATTCAGTGCGGTAAGAAATAAGTATCATAAGTTAAATATCATGTAATGTTTAGTTTGTACAGCAATGTGCTTCAGTTGACCAGGGATTAAAGGTCAAACTGTAATTTGTAAATGTAAATCATATTATTATCGATTTTTCTTCAGGGTCATGCTGTTAAAACTTTTAACCATGCTAAAACACTGTGTATCGTTGCCAGTTGGTGCATGTAGGGCATTCATTTATTAGTATTAGTATTTCCGTACAGTTTTGGTATACCTTGAGGAAATATTTCGGAGCCTAGAGCGAGTTCTGTAACCATTCCTCTTATGATTCATGAGCCGGGGGTCGATACATAATTCATGGGATGCCATTACCAGTGGGTGGAATGGATATGAGCCCTGGTACTTCTTATTCAACAGTTCCAGCCGGCCTCGCACTCGAATCAATTCATCTAAAGCCCTAAGAGTCCTATTAAGAGTTATTTTTTATTGTATATTTAAAAACAATCCCTGAAACATATGCTTGCTAAAATGTAAGAAAAACAGAATTCATGTTTTATCACAATCATATTGATCGATTATTTACATCTGCACCTAAAATGTCCAGAACTAACTGTTAGACTTTACCACGGACTGATCTGAATAATGAAGAAATCATATTCTTTTTTTGCTTTTGAACAGACAGACAGATAGATAGACAGACAGACAGACAGACAGACAGGTAGATAGATAGATAGACAGACAGGTAGATAGATAGATAAATAGACAGACAGACAGACAGACAGACAGACAGACAGACAGACAGACAGACAGACAGACAGACAGACAGACCGATCTGGCTCTGAGGAGAATTTAAATTTATGGTTATGCCAGCATGATCAATTTACATTGAAAATAATTCTAACCACTTCAAGTAATAGGATTTGTAATGTAATTTGAAGATTTTGTATATTATTAACATACATTTTAATGTAAAGTTTAATGTCCATCCCAATGGACATCAGGTGTTGGGTGACCTGAACAAAATTATTACCTCTAATAAGTAATAATAATAATTTTTGGCATACAGGATCACATAAAATGTCCTATTGCAGTTAAACATCTTTGCAGACTGATATTTTAGAATGAAACTCTTTATATGCACATTTAAAAATGCTGTAATGGATTTTTGGGTTGTTAGACCGGTACTGATTATTACTCTGGTGAGCAGAAGGAAATAAATAACAGACTTTAACACGTCACCCTGTAAATGGTGTTAGACTAAATGACAGATCAGAGTATAAAGAACAGAAAAAAAATGCGTAAGTGCAAATTACTACGTGTTAATGTCCAATCGATCTATTTTCTAACGTTTTATCCAATCAGGGTTTTACACACAGACGGCGGCTGCGGCCGCTGAGTGATTCTGTTTGTCTTGGAGCAGCCGTGTATTTAATGGAAGAGTTTCTCCTCCAGGCTGAGTCTCAGATCTCGCTGTTCATTTGTTTCTGCTCTCTGCCCCGCGTCCCCTGAGCTAATAAACGTTCCCCTTTTGTTCCATTAAGACTTCTTAGTCTTCTGCAAATAACAATCAGTCAGCTTAATTGCTGTGACTGTGTATTATCAAGCTTTGAACGATCAAGCCGAAATGAGAAGCAGAATTTAAGGGTCGTTAGGTGTAAGAATAATTTAAGGATGCTTTAGAGTGTATCATGAAATTCTTCCAAACCTACTTTAATTTGTACAGATTAGAACCTTAATTTACATTATATGTTCGCTAGGTACACCACCCATTCATTCACTGTCTGTTTTACTACTTCTTTATCCTGGTCAGGGTCCTAGTGGGTCCAATTCTCCAGGTTAAACACCTCGGACAGGTCGCCAATCCATCACAGGGCAAACACACACACACATTCACTCCAGGGCAATATTTAGTATCTCCAATGAACCTGACTGCATGTTTTTTATGTAGGAGGAAACCGGAGCACCCGGAGGAAACCACACAGACCCAGGGAGAACATGCAAACTCCAGGTACAGTGCTAATAATTGGAAGGTTGTTGGTTCAAGGCCCACATATGCCAGGTTGCCAATGTTGAGCTCAGGAGCAAAAAAAATTAAATTTTTTGGCACCGAATTGAAGAATATTTTAATTGTGTTTTAATTAAAAGTATGTCATTATTTACATCAGTGTATAAACTGCCATTATACACTCACTGACCACTTTATTAGGTACACCTATCAGGTGTTTACATTTATTGTACATTTATTTTATGGGTGGCATGGTGGGTAGCACTGTCACCTCACAGCAAGAAGGTCCTGGATTCGATTCACTGGTGGAGTTTGCATGTTCTTCCTGTCTGTCCAGGGTGTTTCCTACTTGGAAAATGTGACCAAACAGGTAAATAAGGCAATTCATGAATGATTATTTATAAAGACAGTTGTAGCCTAGTGGTTAAGGTACTGGACTAGTAACAAAAGGTCGCTGCTTCAAGCCCCACCACTTTCGTGTTGTCACTGCTGGGCCCTTGAGCAAGACCCTTAATCTTTGTATTTATACATTTGTGGGTATACAATTATTGACTGTAGCCCACCTGCTGCTCTGTACACTGTATTGACCACCCCTTCCGCCCTCGCCCCGTACCCTATATATCAATCACAAGGGAACCCATCAGGACTGTCAGTTCAATTTAGTGCCCAGTCCAAATGCATGGGCAGAAATATGTACCCCCCACCCCAGGAGTAAACTAAGAGCAAATGCGGTAAGTCTTTGAGTTACATTTGTTTTTCTGAAAGCTTAAACTAGATAGATAGATTGCCAGACAGACAGACAGACAGACAGACAGATAGACAGGCAGATAGATAGATAGATACATTGATAGATAGATAGACAGACAGACAGACAGATAGACTATATATAGATTGATAGAAAGATAGATAGACAGACACAGACAGATAGATAAATAGATAGATAGATGGATAGATTAGATAGACTGATAGATAGACAGACAGACAGACGCTCTCTCGATGTTTCCTGTTTTACGCATCATACAGTATAAACTACACTGTTATGCAAACACACTCAAACCAACTTATCTGACAACAATTAATCATGCAACAGTTAAATACACACAAAAAAAACACGTTTACTCACTGATGTATAACGTCAACAATAAATAAAGCATCCGACATAAAATGCCTATACCTTAGTTACTTTACTTACAAAATGCTAAAGAACTGTTTAAATCTATAAACAAAAGTGTTTGGGGAAATTTCCTTTTTCCCCCAGATACCTGCTTCACCTCTTCCACTTTATAAACTCCTGACAGAGAGAAATACGTACACTGCTCTTAATCACTTCGGTAGTTTTTATTGAACCCTTGACATTTTTACATCATGTTATCTGATTGATTAAGTCTCTCTGACCGTTATTGTCTTTTTATCGTAGCCGGGCGGCTGGATTGCACCAGTTTCCAAACAGCCAGAAGGAAGAATAATAAGAGCCAACGATCAAACTGAATCAATAAGCTTTTCTTTCTCCTAATATCTATCTAACACCTCCTCTCACTCGTCAATTAGTGAGATCTTCCAGAGCCGGCTCGCTCGACCTGGCTTAATTAGACTAATTAAAGTCGCAGATGCAAAAATAAAACGTTGTTCTACTGAGTGCCTGTTGAAGTACGTAGCAGCCATGAAAAGTAAAGCAACATTTTAACTTATAATTTGGTGTGTAAAGGGATTTAACCACGAACTCCATTTCCTGGAAGAATCATTTTGTGCATTTTAGTGCAACTACAACAAATGTTAATGATTTAATTCTCCTCATGGACCCTTATTTAACAGACAAAGGTGTCAATAAATGACTTTCAATGTATTGGCTGGCCAAGTTGATTGAATTTTATGCATGTGAACTCATTTTAAATGTGATGCCTGCAACAAAGTTACATGGGTCTGTCTGAAGACCTAGTGACCCGCCCTGCTCCCTACTACCTACCTGATCAGCTGCTTCAGTAGAGAGGATTCTAATAAGACATCGAACTCATAAGGCAACTACGAGGGGCAACTCGTAGCTTAGTGGTTAGGGTACTGGACTTGTAATCAGAAGGCCACTGGTTCAAGCCCCACCACTGCCAGGTCGCTGCTGTTGGGCCCTTGAGCAAGGCCCTTAACCCTCAATTGCTCAGACTGTATACTGTAACTGTACTGTAAATCGCTTTGGATAAAGGCGTCCGCTATATGCTGAAAATGTAAAATGTAAATGTAAATAAGGCAGATTATTTAGACGCTCTACTTAGACACACCGCAGTTTAAGCTAACACAGTTAGCCTCGCGCTGTTCAACCCGGTAGCACGCCAGCACCAGTCTCCCTCTGTGTACCGAAAATGGTTAAACTGTCCCCGATGAGCCCAAATTTACAAATAAACGACGCTTGTGCACCTTTATACACATTAAACATCAATGAAAATTTATTTACATTAGAAAAGAACTCCGTTGGTTGCTCCACATTGGTCCGCCGTGTCATTTTTTGTAAAGTCATGCTGCACTGAATGCTGGGATTGCCTTCAGCGCTGAGGAAGCTTCAGACACTCAGCCTCGTCATTTAGTCAGATTATCACTCAGAATTAAGGCGCCTCAGTAGGAGCATTTTAAGGGATCTAAGAATTTAGACACGCCCTCTTCTCAGGAGTGTGGGATGATGTAAAATGTGTCTATATAGAGAGATCGCTTCCAGCCATTTTAAAACATTTCACAACAAACGGGTAAAGTGGTAACAGGCGAGTCGTGATTCAATCATTCAATTTAAAAAGATTGCAAATAATTTGTCTTGCACCATCTACCGTACTTAACATTGGGAAAAGATTCCATGTTGGGCATTTCCAGAAACCACTACTGAATGTGTGTAACCTTTGAGATAAATATAGCCACATGGGCTCAGAAGTACTTCGGAAAACTGTTGTTGCTTAACTCTACCAAGTCTACCAATGCATCAAGAAATGCAAACTGTAAGCCATACCTGAATTTTGTGCAGAAACACAGTTGAGGTCTTTAATCCCGTGCCTATAGAATAGAGTAGAACAAAATAGAATGTCTTTATTTGTCATATATAAATAAATGTACACATTTACAATGCAATTAAATTCTTTTTATGTGTATCCCAGCTTTTTAGAAGCTGAGAGAGGGTTAAGGGCCCAACTTTGGATGCATGAAAGAGCCAGGATTTAGTAAACAATCTTTCAACAGATAGTCCAAAGCTCTACCCAGCAGGCTACCACTGTCTCATTTGTGAAATGATTGTGTCACGGCAACCTTGTTGTTTTATTTTGGTAAAATATTTTATTTATTTTAGAAAACAAACATGAATTAACAACACAAATGATTCACAATAGTTATTTTTGGAATTAATTTACCATAAGCAACCACTGCTTCTTAACAAGGGTCATGGCGGGCTCAGTGCCTACCAGTCAATCCTCTGTCTGCATGGATTGCTTTCGACTGCAGTTTTCCCCCTCTATTCTGATTCATGAAGTAAAATATTTGTGTTTCCTTGGTTTACTGGAAGTATTTATGTTCTCACATACTGTTCTGTACTGCTCTGGATTTCAGTTTGGATGAAATACCCAGGATGTCGTGTTTACACAGTCAGTGGGTTTAGATACATGAGCTGGGTAATGAGGGAAGTGTACAGAGGCCAAGAGTCACCAGACAGAATCCAGTCAATAGTCAAGGGAGTGTGAGTGTTAAAATGTTGTTGGGTCGTGACATACAGAGCTGTAGGTAACTATCTAAAGCAGTGGATCATGGGTAAATGCCTACACTGTAATTGACAGGTACACAACTGCTTGATTAATTGTCCTGTAGGTCTCAACCTGGGCGTCAATCGAAATCCGCCATCAGTAAGATCTTATTTATACTTTAAATGCACTCAGAGGAATTTAAACACAAGATAAAAGAGATTTTAATAGGTTTAAAGTCTAAACCACCAAAACATTGCCCAAAATGTATAATTTTTTGAAAGTGGAGTGTTTATTTGACCTTCTGTGAAATAAAAAAAAAATGCATTTAATAAGAATTTGCATATATGAGTTTTGTTTTGTCAGGATTTATTGTATAATTTTTTTAATTTATTGTTCAATCATTGTTCGTTTTTTTACAAACGAAAATGTACAGAACATAATTTGAATTAACCCCTTTCACTTTTAATTTTTACTCAAGCAATTTAAAAGTTATAAATGAATAACTGGGGTCTCAAAACAAACCCCAAAACCTTTGTCAGGTTTTTCAGGAAAACAAAATACATATTGATGATTTAGAGGTCTCTAAAACTCATGTATCAAATACGATACACTTGGCGTTATAGGGTTAAACTTGTAATAGCCTATACAATTTATAAATGGACAAAAATCTGATGGGCAAAACAAATACTAATTTAATACCAACGAATCGAATTAATATCAGTCAATTAAACAAGCTTATATTTCTATTAAGCATAGGTATTTAGGGACGAAGGTCCTGGGTTCTATATCCGGGTAGAGCGGAGTTTCCTTCCACAAGTCTAAAGACACGCCCAGTGTAAATCTGTCTAGCCAAAAGTATGTGGACACCCCTGAGAGCACAAAGAATATACATATTTTATAGAATGTGTTTGTACTGGAGTGTAAATGCTGAACAGATGTTTGTATGAGTGTGTGTGTGTTTGTGTATAAAAGTGTGTGTGAGTGAGTTTGTGTGTGTATGTGTGTTTGGTAGTGTGTGTATGTGTATGTATGTGAGTGTGTGTGTGTGTGTGTGTGTGTGTGTGTGTGTGTGTGTGTAAGTGTGTGTATGTGAATGTGTGTGTGTGTGTGTGGGACTGTGTATGTGTGTGTGAGAGAGTGTGTATATGTCTGTGTGTATGTATACGAGTGTGTATGTGTGTTTGTATGTGAGTGTGTGTGTGTGTGTATGTGTGTGTGTGTGTATGTATGTGAGTGTGTATAATAATACTGTATAATGTATAATAATACTAAATTTGCCATAGGGGTGTGTGTGTGTGTATGTATGTATGTATGTAAGTGTGTGTATCTGAATGTGTGTGTGTGGGTGAGTGTGTATGTGTGTGAGAGTGTGTTTGTGTGTGTATGTGTGTATGTATGAGAGTGTGTGTGTGTTTGAAGGGGTGTGTGTATGTGAGTGTGTATAAAAGTACTGTATAATAAATAATAATACTAAATTTGCCCTAGGTGTGTGTGTGTGTGTGTGTGTGTGTGTTCTGTGCTGGACTGGTGACCTGTCCGTGTTGTTTCCTGCCTTCCGCCCAATGAATACGCCCCACCACAACCCTGACCAGGATAAAGTGGTGGTAAACCGGATAATGAATAAATGAGTTGGGTAAAAAGTGTAAGGGAACAGTTGTCTCAAGTTTTATCCAGGGAAATTTTGTATAGTAACAATTATACACACAGCTCCGGTTGGCGCTCAGGTGGCTCAGCGCTAAAACACATCATAACTGCTGCAGTTATGACCTCTGCTGGCTGGTTGATGGTACTGCACATAGACGAGGGATAATGGAGATCAGTGCGTGATTCTCCGTGCATGATACAGAAGTGAAAAGAAGCGGTTTGCAGCAGTAGAGATGATTAGATATGACTAAATTGGGAGATAAAATTGTAGGGAGCACTTGTTTCATTAACTAGTCTTTGTTCTGGAATGATTGATTGTTTCTAGTGCAGCTTCTGCAGGTTGGTATGAAAAAGATTAAACACCTCTGGGCTAGAACATGTGAGCAGGTAAATGATTCGTAAACACAGAATCACGTTTTGATTTTTATTTAATAAAATAACTTCATTTTCAGTTAGAGCGTGTTGTATACGAGCAGATCCGTTATTCTCACTGACAGGTAATAAAACCGCGCGCTAAGCCATCAATAAATAACAGAGATTTAAACGAGTCGCTTCAGTGGGATATAATAAATGTCTTATTTAGTTTCACTGATCGCGGTTTCTCTGCTGCATCATTTCCCAGACGCCCTCGCGTATACCCTCAGACGGAGGATCGAAGACGCAAGAATCAGATTCAAAAGTAGTTAAATACACTTACAATAAGAAGAAGAACCCGGAATACAGAACAGCAAAAACCTCCCAGAGCAAAATTCATTCATTCATGATCAGGCTCAGTGTGCATTTCATATCTTCACCTGTCTGCAGTACCTTCACATTTTCAGCATTTAACAGACGCTTTTATCCAGAGAGACTTACAGTACTGTGACAGTATAGAGTCCAAGCAATTGAGGGTTAAGGGCCTTACTCAAGGGCCCAACAGTGGCAACCTGGCAGTGGTGGGGCTTGAACCAGCGACCTTTCGATTACTAGTCCAGTACTAGTCCATTATACTAGATTTTAGATCCTAAAAATATCAGTTCAGTTTTATACTTTAAAATAAAACACACACACACACACAGTCACTGTAACCTGCATGACCAAAAGTATTCACACCCCCACCAACTACATTTGATGGATTGATTGATTGATTGATGACTTTATTGATCCCCAAAGGAAATTTTAGTGTTACAGCAGCAATTCACAGTTATCACAAAAAAACACGTTGATTTAGTGCAAGGAAATAAAATTAAAAAATTAAAGTAATGCAAGAAATCTAAGAAATCAAAAAAATATAATAATATAAAAATAAGAATATAAAGAACATTAGACAAAGAATAAAAAACTTAAAGGGTAAGCATACAAGGTGCAGTTTATAGACGTGTGCAAAATGTCTATAAACTGTACAAAAAAATTATAAAATGTGACACTATGTGTACATGCTTGAACACACACTGTAACATGGATGACCAAAAGTATTCACACCCCCACAGACAGAACACACACACACTATAACCTGCATGACCAAAAGTATGCTTGCTCAAACACACACACTCACACACACACACACAGTGTAACCTGCCTGAGCAAAAGTATTTGGACACCACAAACTGCATGCTTGCACACACACACACACACACACACACACACACACACAGGGTAACCTGCCTGAGCAAAAGTATTTGGACACCACAAACTGCATGCTTGCACACACACACACAGTGTAACCTGCCTGAGCAAAAGTATTTGGACACCACAAACTGCATGCTTGCACACACACACACACACACACACACACACAGTGTAACCTGCCTGAGCAAAAGTATTTGGACACCACAAACTGCATGCTTGCACACAAACACACACACACACACACACACACACAGGGTAACCTGCCTGAGCAAAAGTATTTGGACACCACAAACTGCATGCTTGCACACACAAACACACACACACACACACAGTGTAACCTGCCTGAGCAAAAGTATTTGGACACCACCAACTGCATGCTTGCACACAAACACACACACTCTCTCTCTCTCTCTCACACACACACACACACACTCTATAACCTGCTTGACTCAAAGTATTCTGATGCCACCAACTGCATGCTTGCACACACACGCATACATACACTCTCTGTAACCTGCCTGAACAAAAGTATTCACTCCCCCCACCAACTACATGTTTGCACACACACAGTCACCTGCCAAGGCAAAAGTATTCACACCCCCACCTGCTGCATGCATTGACACTAAGGCAAATGGGGAGATTAAATAAACACACCTACATGCAACATTAAACAAGGGGTCTCTAAATTAATTAAACAACTCATTAATAATCAACATGAATAACCAACAGTAAATAACAACAAAAATCACAAAAGGGACGGGACTTAAACAGGAGTGGCGCAGGGCATCCTGGGAGCACCTGGATGACCACACCCACTCCTCAGCCCGGCTAGTCGGCGCCGCTCACCACTATATAAACAGAACATGTATTTAACAGCAGTCTTAAAATGTTTATGGTTCCTGCAAATGCTCTTTTTACTGTGTTGGTGCATGTTGGAATACGTTTTATCCCAAAGTACTTTCATTAATTTAAGTTCTTTAAGTTCTTTCTTGACTTTGGCTGGATTCAAATATACATGCAGATATATGGATTATTCATTTGGTGGTGTAGAAAGTGTAGAAATCGTTTAGTTCTGTTTTCATTATATCTGGTGTCCTCTGTGTGGCCGTTTAATGGGCGCTTGTTTACTGCAGCCATTCAGAAGTACAATTACCAATAAAGAAACAAAGCTTCACCCTCTACTGGCAGGAAATCTGTACGTATAAACACAAGCATTCAGGACGTTAACGTTTAAAATGGGATTTTTCTGCAGATGAAACCACTTTAACCAGAATAAAATGAGGTGACTGAATGATAGCGGAGTAACACATAAAAACAAAGCAATAACAATCAGCCTAAAATAATGATCATGTGCGGCGGCACCAAGATGAAATCAAACATGCAAAATCGTTGCTAAATCGTTTTAGTAATAATAATTTTATAAAGGACGCACTTCTAAACTTTGGGGAAATGTATACAAATATCTATTTTTCATTAACTGGAGTTTTATCCTTCTGAATATTGACTGTATAGCTTGTCTGTTTGTTTGTTTATTATGATTCTAACATGGGTTCCATTCATGACAGGACAGATAGTTACAGGTTACCCATGATTCTTCAGTTCAACTTCAATGTCAAACACACTCATGGACAATTTTGTATCTCCAATTCACCTCACTTACACACAGACACGGGGAGAACATGCAAACTCCACACAGAAAGGACCCGGACTGCTCCAGCTGGGAATCGAACCCAGGACCTTCTTGCTGTGAGGCAACAGTGCTACCCACTGAGCCACCAGTTCTTTCTAGGGTTTCATAGTGGTTCCAGTTTTGATTACGACCCTGATTTTTTACTTCAGGTTATTTTTGTGACCTTAGTTAAATAATTAGTGGGTTTTATAAATAGGTTATCAGTAATCAAAAGGGGGCGGCACAGTGGCTAAGTGGGTAGCACTGTCGCCTTACAGCAAGAAGGTCCTGGGTTTGATCGCAAGGTGGCACCGGTCTGGGTCCTTTCTGTGTGGAGTTTGCATGTTCTCCCCGTGTCCGTGTGGGTTTCCTCCCACAGTCCAAAGAAGTGCAAGTGAGGTGACCATGACTGTGTTTAATACAACCCCTGGCAAAAATTATGGAATCACCACTCTTGGAAGATGTTCTTTCAATTGTTTAATTTTGTAGAAAAAAAATAAATCACAGACATGCCACAAAACTATCATTTCTCAAACTGTCAACCCTCTGGCATTAAGAAACAATAAAAAAAGAAACAAATATAATAGTTGTGGTCAGTCACAATTGCTTTTTTTTAGATCAAGTAGAGGAAAAAAATATGGAATCACTGAAATCTGAGGAAAAAATTATGGAATCATTAGAAAACACTGCACCATTATTACTTTGTTGCACCACCTCTGGCTTTTATAATGGTTTAAACTCTATGAGGCATGGAGTTAACTAATGACAAACAGTATTCTTCATCAATCTGCCTTCAACTGTCTCTTGCTGTTGCCAGATCAGCTTTGCAGGTTGGAACCTTGTCATTGACCATTTTCTTCAATTTCCACCAGAGATTTTCAAATGGATTGAGATCCGGACTATTTGCAGGCCATGCCATTGACATTATATGTTTTCTTGAAGGAAAGTTTTCACGTCCTTTGCCCTATGGCAAGATGCATTATCATCTTGAAAAATGAAGTAAGTCATCATCACCAAACATCCTTTCAACTGATGGAATAAGAAAAGCGTCCAAAATTTCAATGTGGACTTTGGCATTTATTGAAGACCATCTCCCCTGTGCCTTTACCCGACATGCAGGCCCATATCATCAACAACTGTGGAAATTAACATGTTTTCTTTAGGCAGTTATCTTCATAAATTTCATTGGACAGACACCAAACAAAAGTTCCAGCATCATCACCTTGCCCAATGCAGATTCGCGATTCATCACTGAAGATCACTTTTATCCAGTCACCCACAGTCCACGGTTGCTTTTCTTTAGCCTACTTTAACCTTGTTCTTTTCTTTTTAGGTGTTAATGATGGCTTTTGTTTGACTTTTCTGTATGTAAATCCCATTTCTTTTAGGTGATTTCTTACAGTTCAGTCACAGACATTGACTCCACTTTCCGGCCACTTGTTTCTCATTTGTTTTGTTGTGCATTTTCTGTTTTCAAGACATATTGCTTTAAGTTTTCTATCTTGATGCTTTGATGTCTTACTTGGTCTACCAGTATGCTTCCCTTTTACAACCTTCCCATTTTGTTTGTACTTGGTCCAGATTTTAAACACAGCTTACTGGGAACAACCAACATCTTTTGCGACATTCCACAATGATTTATCTTCTTGAAGGAGTTTTATAATCCTCTCATTTGTTTCAACTGACATATCTTGTGTTGGAACCATGATTCATGACAATCTGCTTTGTGCAACAGCTCTCCGAGGTGTGAGCACTCTATTTAAACTGAAGAATAATTAGCAAATCTAATCTGCTGCAGATGTTTTGTTTTTAAACTGCAAATTACAGAGTGATTCCATAATTTTTTCCTCAGATTTGAATGATTCCATATTTTTTTCCTCTACTTGATCTAAAAAAAAGCAATTGTGACTGACCACAACTATTATATTTGTTTCTTTTTTTTATTGTTTCTTAATGCCAGAAGGTTGACATTTTGAAAAATGATAGTTTTGTGGCATGTCTGTGATTTCTTTTTTTTCTACAAAATTAAACAATTGAAAGAACATCTTCCAAGAGTGGTGATTCCATAATTTTTGCCAGGGGTTGTATAACCTTGTGATCTGATGAATCTTGTGTAATGAGTGACTACCGTTCCTGTTATGAATGTAACCAAATTGTTAAAACATGACGTTAAAATCCTAATAAATCAACAAGTAATCAGAAGGTCGCTGGTTCAAACCCCACCACTGCTAAGTTGCTACTGTTGGGCCCTTGAGCAAAAATCTGGTCAGGTGTTCACGTACATTTTCATTATTTTCCTGCTCTGGTGCTTCATGTTTTGAACGCAGATCACCACTTAAACTGCTATTGTAAAGATAAGACACCACTGCTGGTTTAAGTGTTTTACTCAAACACATACAGTCCACTCTACAATAAGAGGAGTAAAAAGGGTTATAAGATCTTGTCACACACAATCCAGCTACTCTTAGATACATGTAGATGCTTTCAGAGTGGATTTAATGGTTATTCTTCTCGCAAAACGCATCTTATCTGAATGCCACTGGATAGCCTGGTGGCTTGGAGGGTAGCACTGTTGCCTCACAGCAAAAAGGTCCTGGGTTTAATTCTGGGTCTTTTCTGTGTGGATGTGCACACAAATGATAGATAGATATATAGATATATAGAGATAGAGATAGATATATATGGCTACCGTCTAGTCACACACACAAGCCTCTACAGTGTAGTTATAAGCAATGAATGAATAAATGTGCAGGAGGTGAAGGAGGAGAGTAAGTAAGACACTCACACTCCTCCTCATCAATACAGTGATCTCCATAGACAATCCACACCACACACACCCCATACAGCCCATTCTGCACTCTGCACTTTACTCACTTGAATGGGAGGCACGGTGGCTAAGTGGGTAGCACTGTCGCCTCACAGCAAGAAGGTCCTGGGTTCGATCCCCAGGTGGTGCGGTCCAGGTCCTTTCTGTGTGGAGTTTGCATGTTCTCCCCGTGTCTGCATGGGTTTACTCCGGGTTCTCCGGTTTCCTCCCACAGTCCAGAGACGTGCAAGTGAGGTCAATTGGAGATATTAAATTGTCCATGACTGTGTTTGATATAACCTTGTGAACTGATGAATCTTGTGTAATGAGTAACTATCGTTCCTGTCATGAATGTAACACCAAAGTGTAAAACATGACGGTAAAATCCTAATAAACAAACAAACGAACTCACTTGAACTACAGTATATCCACCACACCTGCATACATGCTATATATCATTCATATCTTGTACAATATCTGTACATCTTGGACTTTGAATAACTATTCCAATTTGTAAATGGGTGATTCTTCAATTGGGGGAACTTTTACGTCCCTAAGTTATAAATTTGTGTTAAAAATACTTTATTACAAAACAAATATTTTAGGTATTAAAAAGATCATTCATTGCATCACTAAAAAAATTACATACCGAAATAATTATTTTTATTAAAATATTAATTTATTTTAATTTTTTATGATGATTTAAACGTCAATATTTTGCTACTTTGGCCTTGTCCCCAACCCAGACTTTAAAACTTCTTTGCTCTAATAAAATGCTAAAAAGTGATCAATTCATTATAAAAATCACAATATGAGTTTTATAATAACTTAAAAAGAAACAAAATGTATTTTTTTTTTCATATTTGTACAACCTATGCATATTTGTGAGCAATATATTACTGTCCCCAGCATTATCGTCATTACCGCAACAGTGTATGGTTTCTGTGGGGAATCATTTGAAGGTAACACTTGTTTATGTTGTAACCATGGAAACAAAGACTCGCAAGGAAGCACATGCCAGCCAAGAGAGAAGATTAACATTTTAATGTCTGGAAATGTGAGTAATTTAATCATGTATTCCTCCTGATCATAGAGTATATTTATTCAGCGTCATTACCATTTACATCAGTATGGCAGTACTTCACCAAAAAAAAAAAAGAAATGTACACATTATTTATATGTATTTAAAGTGCATCTTGTACTAGCTGTTGACTAGCTTTAGCAAATCCATGGCCTAGCTAGTTTTTTTCTTAAAAAAAGTAAAAATTGTCATTACCGCAACACGTCATTACCAACACATAATGACATTTTGCTATGCCACTTCGCAAATAAATATGAAATATTGAAATTCTATATAAGCTCAATTGTAGCCACCATTAAGTCTTTGCTCTAGCATTATCTTGACATAATTAAAACTAAATTATTCCTAATTTTATTTTTCAAAAGTTAAGATGGTCAAAAGAGCCCGCAATTGAAGAATCACCCAAATATTTATATTCCTCATTCCCTTTTCAAACTGTCTGTACATCTGTACATTAATAGTCTTAAACAATAACCTGTATACAATAAACAGATGGTGCTAGAATATATAGAATGCCTTTATTTGTCATATATGCAGATGTAACGTGACAATAAAGTGATTTGATTTAATTTAAATAGTAATTACATGATTAAATAGTAAAGTTACATGTGTCAGGTGTTCATTCATTCATATTGCACTAGGTGCTTTAAGTGTAATTGTGTGTGTGATGGTGTGTGTGTGTGTGTGTGTGTGTGTGTGTGTTTGCTCTCTGATGGACTGCCGACCTGCCCACAGTGTTTACTACCTTTCGCCCAGTGAATTACACCCACCGCGACGCTGACCGGGACAGATCGGTGGTCAAACAGACCATGAACGAGTGAATTACATAAATGAATGAACGTCGACATCTAGTGGTGAGTTGAGGTATATCAGTGAACTTTAGGGCTGCAGTAAAACAGACGGTAAGTGAATGAATAAATAAAATACAGTTGTACCTTAAAACTCAACGTCTGGGAGGGGCGTTGAGTTTAAAAGACGTTGAGTTTCAAGGTATTTTTTTTCCATAAGGATGTTTGGGAAACCTGTTAATGCGTTTCATTGTTCTGTGGAACTGCATATATTTTAGGCTAATGTAAAATAATGAGGTTGTTTCTGACACTTATGCACTGAAAATAACACAAATATAATATAAACACACTGACATACAATTAAAACAGTTAAAATCAATAAAAGCTGCACTTTAGCTTTACTTCTTTATTGTTTCCTTATGCTTCTTAATAATGAAGATGCTTGATGTTGGAATACCGTATTCCGTTCAGTATCGGCGCATTCACATGAGAAGTGACAAAACTGCTTTTGCCCTGTTGTGCCGTTATTTCCTATGAAGTGTGACGGAGGTGAACAAAGCTTAACGTGACTTATTGTACTAAAACAGCAAGTGAGGAATTTCATTAGTAGACATTTACATTTACATTTTCGCCATTTAGCAGACGCTCTTATCCAGAGCGACTTACAGAAGTACTTCCATAGTGAACATTTCATTACTCTAGATTAAGTAGACACCAGTCCAAGAACACAAATCTGCTCAAACCTGTTAGAACCAGAAGTTTTTTTTTGTTGTTTTTTTTCAAGAAATGGAAAAGTGTGTTAGTAAGTACAAGTCAGCTTAAGTGCTTAGTAAAAATGTGGGGTTTTAATCGTTTTTTAAAGACAGCAAGAGACTCGGATGTTTGGACAGACAGAAGAAGTTTGTTCGTTCGTAGTGGAGGAACTTATGAGCAGTAATAATTAAGAGAAGTGTTTTATTTCTCAATAAAAAGCCGATTCTTACAATTTCTTAGAACCTCGAGCTGTAACACAAGTTTAAAAGTGAAACAGGGAGGAGAATCCAGATAAACACAGATACATGTGGAGCTGTAACCCTGGATCTGACGCTTATTCCACACTAATGCAGATTCAGCTCATATTCACACTTTGGTGACGTTTTACTGCACCACTCAAGCCGAGCATTAAACAAAGCGGCTATTCGTTGTTAATCTGAAATGAAATAAATATATTTTTAAGGGTACAAAGGGCGTCGAGTTTTAAAGATTTTGAGTTTAAAGGACGTTGAGTTACAGGGTACCAGTGTAAATGAATAAATGTCGACATCCAGTGGCGGTCGGCGGTATTGCAGTAAACTTTAGCGCTGCAGTAACATCCCCAAACCGCCAGACGGCGCTGCGCACGTTCCGCCCCGCGTCTCTAAGCCGTGTTTGTCATTAGGAGACTGGGTAATTTTCATGGCGGACTCCTGAATGAAGTCAAGCAGTTAGAAGCGAATACAAAGTGCTTATAATTGCGATTTTATTTCCTCATAATTCAACAAAGAATCCAGTCTGTGGAGTCTTTATTTCTTTAAAGCAGCAAACCATGGCGGAAACGAACTCTGGTAAGCTGTGCTTTTAGCATTAGCTGGTATAAGGTTAGCATCTGGCTAGTTAGCATGTTAGCTCCGAGTTTGTCTGTTTAGCTGACGTCTGGATGTAAATACAATTATTAAGTCATATAATAAATTAAATATCGCACTATACAGCACTATTAGGGTGAGCTGATATTAAATGTGCTTATTTCCAGCGATTTTGAAGCATATCGAGGCGTGTTTGTGTTAGCATGTGGTTCAATTCAGACATCAGCAAACTTCAAACTGCGATTCGTAACTCTGCTGTGTCATGTGTTTATTAATTATACTTCTATTTAACATTTAAACTCTGCATAGCGAGTAAAAAAAGCACATTTTCTGGCTTAAATTCTTAAATCCAGTGTTATGGAGCGAATGCTGGTGGAGATAGCTACCTGTGCAGCTGGCACGCCCACCTACACCAGCTCTGTACCTGTCCATATACTTTAAACTCAGGGTTTCAGACACACCAGGGCTTCTCTACTGCTCTGTGTAATCAAATATAATCAAAAATATACATTTAAGTTTGTTGTAGATGCCACAGGTTTACATACACTAGACAGATAAACGTGCATGTCATGATCAGGGTTATATTTAATGTTGGGCTGATGGTAGTTACTATTATTTATTTATTAGGATTTTAACGTCATGTTTTACACTGTGGTTACATTCATGACAGGACACGTAGTTACTCATCACACGAGATTCATCAGTTCACCTCACGTGCACGTCTTTGTACTGAGGAAACCGGAGCGTCCGGAGGAAACCCACACGGACACGGGGAGAACATGCAAACTCCACACACAAAGGACCCGGGAATCAAACCCAGGACCTTCTCGCTGTGAGGCGACAGTGCTCCCCACCGGGCCATCGTGGACACAGGGCGGCACGGTGGCTCCTGGGTTCGGTCCCCAGGCGGGACGGTCCGGGTCCTTCCTGTGTGGAGTTTGCATGTTCTCCCCGTGTCCGCGTGGGTTTCCTCCAACAGAACAAAGACGTGCAAGTGAGGTGAACTGGAGATACTAAATTGTCCATGAGTGTGTTTGACATTAAAAAAAAAACTTGTGAACTGATGAATCTTGTGTAATGAGTAACTACCGTTCCTGTCATGAATGTAACCAAAGTGTAAAACATGACGTTAAAATCCTAATAAACAAACAAACAAACACACCAGGGCTTCTCTGCTGCTCTGTGTATTCAAAAATATAGATATAACACAAGTTTATACACACTGGACAGACAAACGTTGAGCTGATGGTAGTTACTCATCATTACTTTTGTTTGTTTATTAGGATTTTAACGTCATGTTTTACACTTTGGTTACATTCATGACTGTACAGGTAGTTACTCATTACACAAGATTCATCAGTTCACCGCACTTGCACGTCTTTGTACTCTGTGAGGAAACCCACGCAGACACGGGGAGAACATGCAAACTCCACACAGAAAGTCAAGTCAACTTTATTTATATAGCGCTTTTTACAATAGACATTGTCTCAAAGCAGCTTTACAGAATCCAGGACCAGCAGATACAAAAACCCCTGTTGAGCAAGCCGAGGGCGACTGTGGCAAGGAAAACTCGCTTAAAATGACAGGAAGAAACCTTGAGAGGAACCAGACTCAGCAGGTCCTTCTTGGGTGGTCTGGAGGATACTTTAAATAAATACACGATTTACACAAATCATACAAACACAGAATTAAAATGAACTAAAAGTTATAACTAGCAAAAATAATTGGAGTTATTATTCAGTCCAGTCGTGTGAGTTGTGAGTTCTTGACGTTCTTGGTGCAAACACGCCAGGTTTGTTTGACCTGGGAATCGACCTGTGAGGCGACAGTGCTCCCCACCGGGCCATCGTGGACACAGGGCGGCACGGTGGCTCCTGGGTTTGTTTCCCAGGTAGGGCGGTCAGGGTCCTTTCTGTGTGGAGTTTGCATGTTCTCCCCGTGGGTTTCCTCCGGGAGCTCCGGTTTCCTCCCACAGTCCAAAGACGTGCAAGTGAGGTGTATTGGAGATACTAAATTGTCCATGACTGTGTTTGATATAAACTTGTGAACTGATGAATCTTGTGTAATGAGTAACTACCGTTCCTGTCATGAATGTAACCAAAGTGTAAAACATGACGTTAAAATCCTAATAAATAATAAACAAACAAACACACCAGGGCTTCTCTGCTGCTCTGTGTAATCAAAAATATAGATATAACACAAGTTTATACACACTGGACAGACAATGTGCATCCACACAGGAAGGACCCGGACCGCCCCACCTGGGGATCGAACCCAGGAGCCACCGTGCCGCCCTGTGTCCACGATGGCCCGGTGGGTCGCCTCACAGCGAGAAGGTCCTGGGTTTGATTCCCGGGTCCTTTCTGTGTGGAGTTTGCATGTTCTCCCCGTGTCTGCGTGGGTTTCCTCTGGGAGCTCCGGTTTCCTCCCACAGAACAAAGACGCTCAGTGAGGTGAATTGGAGACACAAAGTTGTCCATGTGTGTGTTTGACATAAAAAAAAAACTTGAACTGATGAATTATGGGTAACGTGTAACTACCTGTCCTGTCATGAATGTAACCAAAGTGTAAAACATGACGTTAAAATCCTAATAAATAAATAAGACATGATCAGACATAAAGACCTGAATGACAAGGGCCAAATTGTTTATACCACAAGTTCAAACCACAAATGTATATAACACATTTAGTTAGTACACAGTAAACTGTTCATTTAATTATCGGAGACGTATTAAATATTGTCCTGATGGTAGTTCCTCGTAGTTGATGGGAGTTGATGGGGTGAATGCAGCAGATATGATCAGACATAAAGACCTATATGACTTTGACAAGGGCTGAATTGTTTATGCCACAATTCTACACTGCCGAGTCACGTTATTATGACCACTTCCTACTTTAGTTATGGTCTGGTGAATGTTTTTGTAGCGTTCTCCGGGCCCATGCATCCACGTGGAAGGCGCTCTCGACCGATTTGGGTATGAATCCGTCCTTGCAGATCGCGTACACCCATACATGCTTCGTCATGATCGCCTTCCCTGGGGCTTATGGGATCTTTCAGCACGACCAAGACTTCCAAGTACAACCCTGACCCCCTAATTCCCCAGACTTGAACCTAACTGAGCATCTGTGGGACCACTTCGATCTCGTGTTCGCTCTATGGATCCTCCCCCACGCCCCACGACGGTTACTGTGGATATTATAATAAAGTGACTCAAACAGTTTATACACTGGACAGCTGAAAATGGTCATGGCAGTGCTTATTTGATCAACACACACACGTTTCTAATAAAAGGCGATTACTGTTTAATATTGTGCAGATTACAATCAAACACTTAACGCTGGAATGTTTTATTTATGACCGTGAGAGACAACAGAGCCTAACAGCAAAGAGCATGAAGGAACCGTTCAACAACACAATAGCAGAGACTAGAGATGGGACGATCGATCGGCTACGAATCGGTATCGGCCGATTTTTAATCAAAATATGCTATCGGCGATATTTCCTAAAAGTAGCCGATCCGATCGTGTGATATATAAAGATCACGTTAAGTTAACAGCTCAGTGGATCGATCCAGACGCCAACCATCACATCACCATTCATCAACCATCGTACAGAAACCACAGTGAAAGCTCTTCATGACCTAAAATAACATCATTAACGTTGTGCATCATACATACGATGTAATTTTGCTGATTGTAATATTTACTTTAAAAAGATAATTCGACCCGGTCACATCTGAGTCGATTCTATCAGCACGTTATATAAACTCCTGGTTCACTTTGGTAAATCGTGAGCGGTTCTTACTTGTGATGTAGATGAGAACAGAAAACGTTACAGAGCCAATCAGAGGCAAAAGTTTATTCATTATCAAATTCGTTAGTTCAGGATCATCTGCTGAACTTTTAGCTCCTTAGACGGAACGAGTCTGACTCGGTTACAGATCTGTGGTAATAGCAGTTTAATGAAGCTTTTTAATGAAGCTTTTTAATGTAAGAGAGTCACACAGAATGTTGTGTAGTAGTTGGTGTTTATTTAAAACCACGACATTTAATTAATAACAGTAAACACGGAGAGATAACCGAGAAGAGAAACTTACGCTTCACATAAAAACGAATCAACTCATGAATCAATGAATCACTTATAGCGATACTGTGAACAAAGCGTCTCTTCTAAAGGCACAAACACACACACACACACACACACACGCACGCGCGCGCTGCTCCGGTTTATCTTCACTGTGAGACTCTTTTTAAGTTTATTTACTGCTCATCAACACCCCCCCCCCCCCCCCCCCCCCCCCCCCCCATCGGAATCGACTATCGGCCGATGTCCCTGAAAGGAGATCGGAGATCGGAATCGGTGCCAAAAACCCCGATCGGTCCATCTCTAGCAGAGACACCCCCTAAAATCCCTGTAAATAACAAAACTATGGGCATACATAGACAACAGACATAACTTCACTAAATACAACAGAATAGCGGATAAAAGACACATCACAACCTTTTCTGTCATGGACATGGATCTAGGCCAGACATGGTATTACACACTAAACTAAACTTATTCGATTATAACTGTTCATGTGATGATCAGGGATGTATTAAATAATGGGCTGATGGTAGTTACTCAGAGTTGATGGGTTGAATACAGCAGATATGATCAGGCACAAAGACCTGAATTGTTTATACTACAAGTTTAAACCACTAGTTTGTATATACTGGACAACCAGACATGTTCATGGCAGTGTTTATTTGGTATTGATTGATTGATTGAGCCCCAAAAGGAAAATTGCAGAATAGGTAACAATTGTTCATCTGATGAGCAGGAATGTAGTAAATGTTGTTGAGCTGATGGTTGTTACTCATAGTTGACAGGATGAAAGCAGCAGATATGATCAGACATGAAGACCTGAATGCCTTCGACAAGCGGCAAATAGTTTAAACCACCAGTTTCAAATCGCAGTGAAGAAATTGTAGACTGCAGTTGACTGGAATGTTGCTATGATGAAAAGATTCCCCAGTCATTACCCAGTAAAAATGTGATGATTATGGGTACAGCTAAACTGGTTTCATGCTGACTAACATCCAGTAATGACCGAATACATCTGAAAACGTCTTTGTAAAAGTCAGTAAGCCCGAGCTACGCAGACTTTCTAGATCCCAGATGTGTTTAACACTTTCGACCTGAATGTCAACCTGATTGTGTTTAGCAGAGGAACACGGGCACCCTATTTACTTTTCACTACATACTCCGAGGTACCACAATGCTGCCTGCTTTAATTAAACAAACGACTCTTTTTAAAGTGGTTGTAAGAAAAATTGTAAGATCACATCAGCCAAGAAGATCAAATTATTGGCAACTACAGTTTGTTTTCATTTCGATAATGTTGACAAGCACTCATGAGTGATCTTCTGGTGCATCCCAAATCACATACTGCTGTGTGTACTGCGGGCAGTGATAGCTCAGTGGTTAAGGTACCGGACTAGTAATCAATCATAAGGTTGCCGGTTCAAGCCTCACCACCACCACCACCACCACTGTTGGGGCCCTGAGCAAGGTCCTTAACCCTCAATTGCTCAAAACTGTATTCAGTCATAAGATTGTAAGTTTAAAAACACTGGCTAGACAAACGTGTTTATTGCCGTGCTTATTTGTTAATAATTCTGGGATGTATTAAATAATGGGCTGATAATAGTTACTCAGAGTTGTGGGGTTAAATACGGCAGATATGATCAGACATAAAGCCCTGAATGACTTTGACAAGGGCCAAATCGTTTATACTACAAGTTTAAACCACTAGTTTGTATACACTGGACAGCCAGACCTGTTCATGGCAGTGTTTATTTGATCATAACTGTTCATGTATTACATTTTTTTATTTATATTTATTTAACCAGACATTAAGAACTCATTCTTATTTACAATGAATGTCTGTTAGGTGCCAAAGAGCACTTGTGGACAGAAGAAAACAAGGAAGGAAGGAAGGGAGGGAAAGAGTTGTGGTTTGAAGCAGCAAATTGAAATGATATCACTGCTTTTATTTACGCTTCAGACCAAGCCGGTGACATGAAGCACGACAACACTTCCTGCACTGACACCTCGGACCAGGAGAAAGAGACGGCCACGAACGCCTACGAAGCATTTACGGTATTTTAATCCTCTATATCTATTATCTGTCGATAAATATCACTTACAGACTGACCTGTTATACAAGTAATTATTATATTTAAACGGTTTCAGTCTGGAAAATACGACGAGGCCCTGAAACAGCTGGAAAACCTTCAGGACCTGAACAAGGACGACCACAAGATCGCCATGAACAAAGCCGTTACTGAGTTTTACAAAAGCGGACAGACGACCACCAGCACTCTGAAGCAGACTTTAATGATGATCAAGAATCAGGTGAGGAACGTACGGCAGACTTTAAGTATTTTTAAAGAATTATCAGAGTATAGATTGGTATTAAAGTGATGCAGCCACTGTTGGACCCATGAGCAAGGCCCTTAACCCTTAATGCAGCCACTGTTGGACCCATGAGCAAGGCCCTTAACCCTGAATACAGCCACTGTTGGGCCCATGAGCAAGGCCCTTAACCCTTAATGCAGCCACTGTTGGACCCATGAACAAGGCCCTTAACCCTGAATACAGCCACTGTTGGACCCATGAGCAAGGCCCTTAACCCTTAATGCAGCCACTGTTGGACCCATGAGCAAGGCCCTTAACCCTGAATACAGCCACTGTTGGACCCATGAGCAAGGCCCTTAACCCTTAATGCAGCCACTGTTGGACCCATGAGCAAGGCCCTTAACCCTTAATGCAGCCACTGTTGGACCCATGAGCAAGGCCCTTAACCCTTAATGCAGCCACTGTTGGACCCATGAGCAAGGCCCTTAACCCTTAATGCAGCCACTGTTGGACCCATGAGCAAGGCCCTTAACCCTTAATGCAGCCACTGTTGGACCCATGAGCAAGGCCCTTAACCCTTAATGCAGCCACTGTTGGACCCATGAGCAAGGCCCTTAACCCTTAATGCAGCCACTGTTGGACCCATGAGCAAGGCCCTTAACCCTGAATACAGCCACTGTTGGACCCATGAGCAAGGCCCTTAACCCTTAATGCAGCCACTGTTGGGCCCATGAGCAAAGCCCTTAACCCTTAATGCAGCCACTGTTGGACCCATGAGCAAGGCCCTTAACCCTTAATGCAGCCACTGTTGGGCCCATGAGCAAGGCCCTTAACCCTTAATGCAGCCACTGTTGGGCCCATGAGCAAGGCCCTTAACCCTTAATGCAGCCACTGTTGGACCCATGAGCAAGGCCCTTAACCCTTAATGCAGCCACTGTTGGACCCATGAGCAAGGCCCTTAACCCTTAATGCAGCCACTGTTGGACCCATGAGCAAGGCCCTTAACCCTTAATGCAGCCACTGTTGGGCCCATGAGCAAAGCCCTTAACCCTTAATGCAGCCACTGTTGGGCCCATGAGCAAGGCCCTTAACCCTTAATGCAGCCACTGTTGGGCCCATGAGCAAGGCCCTTAACCCTTAATGCAGCCACTGTTGGGCCCATGAGCAAGGCCCTTAACCCTTAATGCAGCCACTGTTGGACCCATGAGCAAGGCCCTTAACCCTTAATGCAGCCACTGTTGGACCCATGAGCAAGGCCCATAACCCTTAATGCAGCCACTGTTGGGCCCATGAGCAAGGCCCTTAACCCTTAATGCAGCCACTGTTGGGCCCATGAGCAAGGCCCTTAACCCTTAATGCAGCCACTGTTGGGCCCATGAGCAAGGCCCTTAACCCTTAATGCAGCCACTGTTGGACCCATGAGCAAGGCCCTTAACCCTTAATGCAGCCACTGTTGGACCCATGAGCAAGGCCCTTAACCCTTAATGCAGCCACTGTTGGACCAATGAGCAAGGCCCTTAACCCTTAATGCAGCCACTGTTGGGCCCATGAGCAAGGCCCTTAACCCTTAATGCAGCCACTGTTGGGCCCATGAGCAAGGCCCTTAACCCTTAATGCAGCCACTGTTGGACCCATGAGCAAGGCCCTTAACCCTTAATGCAGCCACTGTTGGGCCCATGAGCAAGGCCCTTAACCCTTAATGCAGCCACTGTTGGACCCATGAGCAAGGCCCTTAACCCTTAATGCAGCCACTGTTGGACCCATGAGCAAGGCCCTTAACCCTTAATGCAGCCACTGTTGGGCCCATGAGCAAAGCCCTTAACCCTTAATGCAGCCACTGTTGGACCCATGAGCAAGGCCCTTAACCCTTAATGCAGCCACTGTTGGGCCCATGAGCAAAGCCCTTAACCCTTAATGCAGCCACTGTTGGACCCATGAGCAAGGCCCTTAACCCTTAATGCAGCCACTGTTGGGCCCATGAGCAAGGCCCTTAACCCTTAATGCAGCCACTGTTGGGCCCATGAGCAAGGCCCTTAACCCTTAATGCAGCCACTGTTGGACCCATGAGCAAAGCCCTTAACCCTTAATGCAGCCACTGTTGGACCCATGAGCAAGGCCCTTAACCCTTAATGCAGCCACTGTTGGACCCATGAACAAGGCCCTTAACCCTTAATGCAGCCACTGTTGGGCCCATGAGCAAGGCCCTTAACCCTTAATGCAGCCACTGTTGGGCCCATGAGCAAGGCCCTTAACCCTTAATGCAGCCACTGTTGGACCCATGAGCAAAGCCCTTAACCCTTAATGCAGCCACTGTTGGGCCCATGAGCAAGGCCCTTAACCCTTAATGCAGCCACTGTTGGACCCATGAGCAAAGCCCTTAACCCTTAATGCAGCCACTGTTGGACCCATGAGCAAGGCCCTTAACCCTTAATGCAGCCACTGTTGGGCCCATGAGCAAGGCCCTTAACCCTTAATGCAGCCACTGTTGGGCCCATGAGCAAGGCCCTTAACCCTTAATGCAGCCACTGTTGGACCCATGAGCAAGGCCCTTAACCCTTAATGCAGCCACTGTTGGGCCCATGAGCAAGGCCCTTAACCCTTAATGCAGCCACTGTTGGACCCATGAGCAAGGCCCTTAACCCTTAATGCAGCCACTGTTGGACCCATGAGCAAGGCCCTTAACCCTTAATGCAGCCACTGTTGGGCCCATGAGCAAGGCCCTTAACCCTTAATGCAGCCACTGTTGGGCCCATGAGCAAGGCCCTTAACCCTTAATGCAGCCACTGTTGGACCCATGAGCAAGGCCCTTAACCCTTAATGCAGCCACTGTTGGACCCATGAGCAAGGCCCTTAACCCTTAATGCAGCCACTGTTGGACCCATGAGCAAGGCCCTTAACCCTTAATGCAGCCACTGTTGGGCCCATGAGCAAAGCCCTTAACCCTTAATGCAGCCACTGTTGGGCCCATGAGCAAGGCCCTTAACCCTTAATGCAGCCACTGTTGGACCCATGAGCAAGGCCCTTAACCCTTAATGCAGCCACTGTTGGACCCATGAGCAAGGCCCCTAACCCTTAATGCAGCCACTGTTGGGCCCATGAGCAAGGCCCCTAACCCTTAATGCAGCCACTGTTGGACCCATGAGCAAGGCCCTTAACCCTGAATACAGCCACTGTTGGACCCATGAGCAAGGCCCTTAACCCTTAATGCAGCCACTGTTGGACCCATGAGCAAGGCCCTTAACCCTTAATGCAGCCACTGTTGGACCCATGAGCAAGGCCCTTAACCCTGAATACAGCCACTGTTGGACCCATGAGCAAGGCCCTTAACCCTTAATGCAGCCACTGTTGGACCCATGAGCAAGGCCCTTAACCCTTAATGCAGCCACTGTTGGACCCATGAGCAAGGCCCTTAACCCTTAATGCAGCCACTGTTGGACCCATGAGCAAGGCCCTTAACCCTTAATGCAGCCACTGTTGGACCCATGAGCAAGGCCCTTAACCCTTAATGCAGCCACTGTTGGACCCATGAGCAAGGCCCTTAACCCTTAATGCAGCCACTGTTGGACCCATGAGCAAGGCCCTTAACCCTTAATGCAGCCACTGTTGGACCCATGAGCAAGGCCCTTAACCCTGAATACAGCCACTGTTGGACCCATGAGCAAGGCCCTTAACCCTTAATGCAGCCACTGTTGGGCCCATGAGCAAAGCCCTTAACCCTTAATGCAGCCACTGTTGGACCCATGAGCAAGGCCCTTAACCCTTAATGCAGCCACTGTTGGGCCCATGAGCAAGGCCCTTAACCCTTAATGCAGCCACTGTTGGGCCCATGAGCAAGGCCCTTAACCCTTAATGCAGCCACTGTTGGGCCCATGAGCAAGGCCCTTAACCCTTAATGCAGCCACTGTTGGACCCATGAGCAAGGCCCTTAACCCTTAATGCAGCCACTGTTGGACCCATGAGCAAGGCCCATAACCCTTAATGCAGCCACTGTTGGGCCCATGAGCAAGGCCCTTAACCCTTAATGCAGCCACTGTTGGGCCCATGAGCAAGGCCCTTAACCCTTAATGCAGCCACTGTTGGGCCCATGAGCAAGGCCCTTAACCCTTAATGCAGCCACTGTTGGACCCATGAGCAAGGCCCTTAACCCTTAATGCAGCCACTGTTGGACCCATGAGCAAGGCCCTTAACCCTTAATGCAGCCACTGTTGGGCCCATGAGCAAGGCCCTTAACCCTTAATGCAGCCACTGTTGGACCCATGAGCAAGGCCCCTAACCCTTAATGCAGCCACTGTTGGGCCCATGAGCAAGGCCCTTAACCCTTAATGCAGCCACTGTTGGACCCATGAGCAAGGCCCTTAACCCTTAATGCAGCCACTGTTGGACCCATGAGCAAGGCCCTTAACCCTTAATGCAGCCACTGTTGGGCCCATGAGCAAGGCCCTTAACCCTTAATGCAGCCACTGTTGGGCCCATGAGCAAGGCCCTTAACCCTTAATGCAGCCACTGTTGGACCCATGAGCAAAGCCCTTAACCCTTAATGCAGCCACTGTTGGACCCATGAGCAAGGCCCTTAACCCTTAATGCAGCCACTGTTGGACCCATGAACAAGGCCCTTAACCCTTAATGCAGCCACTGTTGGGCCCATGAGCAAGGCCCTTAACCCTTAATGCAGCCACTGTTGGGCCCATGAGCAAGGCCCTTAACCCTTAATGCAGCCACTGTTGGACCCATGAGCAAAGCCCTTAACCCTTAATGCAGCCACTGTTGGGCCCATGAGCAAGGCCCTTAACCCTTAATGCAGCCACTGTTGGACCCATGAACAAGGCCCTTAACCCTTAATGCAGCCACTGTTGGGCCCATGAGCAAGGCCCTTAACCCTTAATGCAGCCACTGTTGGGCCCATGAGCAAGGCCCTTAACCCTTAATGCAGCCACTGTTGGACCCATGAGCAAAGCCCTTAACCCTTAATGCAGCCACTGTTGGACCCATGAGCAAGGCCCTTAACCCTTAATGCAGCCACTGTTGGGCCCATGAGCAAGGCCCTTAACCCTTAATGCAGCCACTGTTGGGCCCATGAGCAAGGCCCTTAACCCTTAATGCAGCCACTGTTGGACCCATGAGCAAGGCCCTTAACCCTTAATGCAGCCACTGTTGGGCCCATGAGCAAGGCCCTTAACCCTTAATGCAGCCACTGTTGGACCCATGAGCAAGGCCCTTAACCCTTAATGCAGCCACTGTTGGACCCATGAGCAAGGCCCTTAACCCTTAATGCAGCCACTGTTGGGCCCATGAGCAAGGCCCTTAACCCTTAATGCAGCCACTGTTGGGCCCATGAGCAAGGCCCTTAACCCTTAATGCAGCCACTGTTGGACCCATGAGCAAGGCCCTTAACCCTTAATGCAGCCACTGTTGGACCCATGAGCAAGGCCCTTAACCCTTAATGCAGCCACTGTTGGACCCATGAGCAAGGCCCTTAACCCTTAATGCAGCCACTGTTGGGCCCATGAGCAAAGCCCTTAACCCTTAATGCAGCCACTGTTGGGCCCATGAGCAAGGCCCTTAACCCTTAATGCAGCCACTGTTGGACCCATGAGCAAGGCCCTTAACCCTTAATGCAGCCACTGTTGGACCCATGAGCAAGGCCCCTAACCCTTAATGCAGCCACTGTTGGGCCCATGAGCAAGGCCCCTAACCCTTAATGCAGCCACTGTTGGACCCATGAGCAAGGCCCCTAACCCTTAATGCAGCCACTGTTGGGCCCATGAGCAAGGCCCTTAACCCTTAATGCAGCCACTGTTGGGCCCATGAGCAAGGCCTCTAAGCCTTCAGTGGTGCCGTACAATGGCTGACCCTGTATTCTGACCACTGCTCCCAATCAAGCTGGGATACTCATTGTACTGTACACATGTATCTGTATATACCACAAATAAAGGTGTTTATTCTTCTTCTTTTTCAATGTGCAGCTCAGAAAAGTCTAGAGTTATAAATCCTTAATGTTTTTTATTGTATTATTAATATTATGATTATTTTAACGTAGGCGCATTCTGCTGTGGAAGATATCGACGGTTTAGACGATGTGGAAAACAGCATCCTGTACTACAATCAAGCCGTTATTCACTACCACATGCGGCAGTACCTAGAAGCCATATCCATAGGAGAGAAGCTCTACCAGTTTTTGGAACCTTTTGGTGTGTTTTCCTTTACTATTCTCTGAATAATAATAAATAATAAACCTGAATGTTATTGTAGGCACGTGTTCTGCCTAGCAAGTTCTCTTACCTTCGTTCTACTGGAGATACAAGGTCGAAGGGTTGAATGAAGAGCGGGTAATCTGAATCAGCTCAGTGTGTTTCCAGGAGTAAAGTTGAGGATCAGAAAAAGTTGGAACAGTATGGAAAATGTAAATAAAAAAAAACACAGAGTTTCTTACATTTACTGTGACTTTTATTTGATGTCAGACAGGATGAACCTGAGATATTTCATCTTTTATCTGCTCAGCTTCATTTCATTTATTAATAAACATCCATTCCTGCATTTCAGACCTGCAACACATTCCAAAAAAAGTTGGGAAGGGGGCAATTTATGGCTAGTAATGATGTGAATAAACTAAATAATGATGTGATTCCACACAGGTGATTGTAATCGTGGTTCGGTACAAAAGCAGCATCCAGGAAAGGCGCACATTTTTGAACACATGCTGAACACATCACAAAGGCGTGGCTGAGGAAGAAGAGGGTACGGGAACTGGACTGGCCTGCCTGCAGTCCTGACCTGTCCCCAATAGAGAATTTTGAAATAAAAAATGCGACAACGACGACCCCCCGTACTGCTGCACAACTTAAGACGTGTTTGCAGGAAGAACGAGACAAAATAAAAGCTGAAACACTAAATCACTTGGTCTCCTCGGTGCCAAAACCTCTTTTAAGTGGTGAAAAGGAACGACGACATTACAAAGTGGTAAATGCTTTACTGTCCCAACTTTTTTTGGAATGTGTTGCAGGTCTGAAATGCAGGAATGGATGTTTATTAATAAATGAAATGAAGTTGAGCAGATAAAAGATGAAATATCTCAGGTTCATCCTGTCTGACATCAAATAAAAGTCAAAGTCAATGTAAGAAACTCAACAACTTTTTCTGATTTAGGGTTGTAAACTAATCCCTCACCCATGTGGTTATATCAGCTAGTGTTGAGTGGAGGTTCTTGATGCGGCGCCGTCTGAGGGATGGAAGATCACGAGCGTTCAGATTAAGCTTAAACAATGAAATTGCTCCTGATTTCTTGAATGGTTTAATGATATTCTGCACTGTAGAGGGAGAAATATGCAAATCCCTTCCGATCTGTCTGAGTTTCATTGTTTTTAAACATTTCAATCATTTTCTCACACATTTGTGGACAAACTGGATCCTCTGATCATCTTTACTCATCAGAGACTCTCGTAGATGCTGCTTTTGTTCCAAATCTTATACAATCACCTGTTTGAGATCACATCATTATTTAGTTTCTTACCTCATTACGAGCCCTAAATCGTTTTTTTATTTGCATTTTCCATACGGTCCCAAATTTTTTTTTTTATGAATTGGGCTTGTTAATCAAGTCTGGTCCATTTTTGTTTATATTTATTTGTTTTTATCGAGGGGAACGTGTGTACACTATCGTGTGAAGTCTTTGCTGCAGTGTGCGAGTGTGCATGTGCGAGTGCTTCCGCTCTGCCGTGTGCTGCTCTCGCGCGGCGAACTGCCATGGCTTGATGACGTTCTTTGCACTAGAAGAGAAGTTCGCTCAGGCCGTGTGCTTCCTGCTGGTGGACCTTTACCTGCTCACGTTCCAGCCGGAGATCGCGCTCCATCTTCTCGCCGTGCTGGAGAAACTGGCCGTACAGGGCAACAGCAAGAACGGCAAAGGAGAGGTAAGACGCTCCGAGCTTGATAAGCTAACCGTGTCTCGTCTTGCCTAAAATAAACTTATATATTTGTGTGTATTATTTATTTATTTATTTATTTATACCAGGCTGGCAGTGGCTCAGCGAGAGAATCTGCCGCTCAGAGAGCCGAGTTTGCTGCCCTGATCGAGGCCGCCAAAGCTCGGATACACCAGGTGAGTTCGTCTAATCGAACACAGTTTGAACTTGATTAGTTGGCACATTAGATCATTTTTTATGCATTTCCCCTCCAGTTGTCTTCCCAGTTTAGTCGTATCCAATTACCAGGTCACATTTCATCTCCTCTCTACTGCCGCAGACCTTCGCTCCTGACCGGAATGTGTTCAGCACCGGCCGCCTCTTTTCATCTTCATGGGGCGTGTTTATATGGAGATCTGTATAGCACACGGAGGGTCACGCACTGATCTCCGCTATCCCCCGCCTCTGTGCAGGCACCATCGATCAGCCGGCAGAGGTCTGGCACTCCTTACCCGACAGACAGGCCAATAATTGTCTGTATAGGTCTGGTGTGCCAGCGTGTTTTGCCGTAGCATCACTCGAATGTCGCCATATTTAAATGATTTAATTAAGGTCAGAAATAGCCAGAATGAGACACAGACAAGAACAGTTTCCTATAATCTCATCAGGTGCTGTTGGTAACTAAAGATTAGATTTAGCTAATGTCTGTCTGTAGTAGGGCTGAAACGATTCCTCGAGTAATTCGATTACTAAAAATCAGCGATGCAAATCTTTCGCTTTGAGGCATCGTTTAATCCATACAGCTATATACAGCTCACGGTGTTTCGCACTTTTGCACAACGCGTCCACGCTGTGGTCAGGTGACGTGAAGAAGCCGAGGGCTGCGTCCCGGATCTCACACTTAAACAGGACTTAATCCGGGTACTTTGTCCTGCGTACTGTTCGGTATGAAAGTGTGATTTAGGACGCAGCGGATATTTGATAGCACGGTCTGCAAAATGGAGAGAGAGAGAGAGAGAGAGAGAGAGAGAGAAAACATCGAGGGGTGAACAGACGAGACCGGACAGAGAAAACCACGGAAAGTTTGAGATCATTTTAAGCTGGATAAAAACGAAAACTCAGAACAACGTCCAGACCATCAGAGCGCCGTGTTGATACGTTTACTTTTCTTCATTACAACCACCACAGGATTTTTTGAAGGCTTGGGCAAACACACACGTACACGTACACACACACACACACCAGATCTACCTCATCTAGGAGATACAATCCTGACAGAACCTCCTACAAACACCACAAAGCCTCCCGACTAAATATTAAAGCTTCATGTTCTGCGTGAGCTGTAGCTGAAACTTTTAGTTCTGTAATGCCAAGTTCACACTACACGACTTTCCAAGTCGTCAGGTCGCTGTACAGTTCACACTACACGACTGGATCTCTTGCACCCGGGAGTCTTTCAGTCGGTGTGTATTTCACACTACACGACTGATCGGCGATAGGGGGTTTCACACTACACGATCCATCACCAACTGGAATCGCAGGCGAGCTTCTCTGGTCTCCTTTTTTTCTTCTTTTAAACAAAAACACACGTGAGAAGTGACGAGGGTTTTAATGACACCACGTCCAAAAATGCACGTCAACAAGTAGCGAGTGATCAAAGTGTTTGTGGTCTGATGTGCAGCGTAAAATCAAAGAGGAAAAATAAATGAATCTGAGTGGATTTGGCAACACAAACAGTATATGGCTTGTTCTGCAGTAAAGTGGATGTTAATTAATAATTTTGTAATGCAGCGTGGGTGTTATGTTTTGTAGAGGACGATCAAATCAGAAATACTAGTAGCTACGTGTGTGTGCCGGTGTATCCTGATATAAACTATATCCTCTTCTGCATTTCCCCTCACGCCGTATCCTGTGTTCTCATTGGCTGTTCGACATGTCACTCATTCCCAGTTGCCCATCTGAGATCAGATATCTGACGTGCTAGAAAACTCGATGTGGTCGGCGAGCCGGTCGGGTCGAGTTGTTGGATAGTTCACACATAGCGACTGAGAGCCGAGTTTTGATCGCCGACTGAACGCTGAGTTGCTCCCGACCCGGAAAATCAATCGCCGACCGGTCGCCGAGCGAAAATCAGGGCAAAAATCGTGTAGTGTGAACTAGGCATTAGTTGCTCAAATCGATCTAACAGACGAGCAACTGCAGCTCAAACTGCTGAAGAAGTTAATCCTGGTTCTGATAGACTCCATGCCTCGATGGGTCAGGGCTGTTTTGGCAGCAGAAAGGGGACCAACACAATAAATTACACGTCTTCTGGGTAAAATTCTGGTTCTGACTGTGTGTAAAAAAAAAAAAAAAAAAACGCTTTAATTTTAAGTTAGGGTAAAAGCCTAGAAATTAAGCCTTAAATGCCCTTATAATAGACTATGGGTCTAATAGTTGGAATGTTTCTTTTATGTTCTTGCTTACTATATTTTCTATATAGTAAGCAAGGCTGTCAACCTTGGGTGGCAGATCATTTAGTGTGGCTGCCCCCACTCTGTGGAACGCTCTCCCTTCTTCTCTTCGCTCTGTCTCTTCACTTCCACAATTTAAATCTCTGTTAAAAACCCATCTCTTCAATTAACTATGCTTTCTTTTCGTACCTCACTGAACTGTTTATTGTTCGATGTAAAGCGACCTTGGGTATCTTGAAAGGCGCTTTATAAATTGAAAGTATTATTATTATTATTATTATACTATTATTCTGTATAATGGTCATTTGGTGGTAGAACAGCTCATCGATCATCAGTAACCCTTGACTGATGAGACAATAAAGCATTTTATTATCCCACAGGTGGAAATTTGCATTGTTACAGCAGCGAGAATGGCAAAATTATAGGAATATAAAAACATAAAACTATATTAAATGTAAAGCTGAGTTTTCGCTGTTTATTTTCCTAACGATGCTGATTTGTCTCTACAGTACAAAGTGCGCGCCTACATTCAGATGAAGTCCCTTAAAGCCTGTAAAAGGGAGATCAAGTCTGTTATGAACACGGCTGGAAACGTGAGTCCTTGTTAAATCCTCCGTCATATATTTGGGTGTACATTTCATTTCTGGACGTAGATTCTCAGCGATATTTCATGGTAGGTTTTTACATTCTAAGTGTTTTGGAGCTGATTGTGTCTGATTATTTTTCAGTCTGCACCTTCCCTCTTCCTGAAGAGTAATTTTGAGTATTTGAGGGGAAATTACAGAAAAGCTGTGAAACTTCTGAACAGTGCGAACATCGCTGAACATCCTGGACCCCTCAAAACAGGTACCCGCTTCCCAAAATGAAACTATACGTAATGCTATTACATGAATTACTCTTTTGTTTCTTCACCTAGTGAAGTGATTGACCCGTGATGTCATTTTAGTATGTTCATATATACGAGGGTTCTTCCAAATCTTTTCACACTTTTTTAACTCTATTTATTAAGAATTTCAAAAACAAATCACACCACTCTTCTACATAGTTACCCTCCGATGCATTTTTCCAGCGTTGTACCAACTTTTTAATGCCGTCAGCAACAAATGTTTTTGGTTGAGCTCATAGCCACTGATGCAGATCATCATCACATGAAAATCTTCTTCCCCTTAAAGCTTCTTTGAGCGTCCAAAAAGGTGGAAATCAGTTGGAGCTAACTCTCTCAGACACGACCGATTACTCCTCCTCCCACCCTCACCGTTTATAACCACAATATAAAAGTGAGGAAACTTTTTGAAGATCCCTCGTATATGGGTTCAGTTGTTCAGCCTCTTTGTTTTGGTTATTTAATATCATTCCAGCTTATACCCACTTTTAATTTAATGTACAGATCAGAATTCTACAGAAGTTAAGAGGGCGGCACGATGGCTAAGTGGGTAGCACTGTCGCCTCACAGCAAGAAGGTCCCGAGTTCGATCCCCAGGCGGGGCGGTCCGGGTCCTTTCTGTGTGGAGTTTGCATGTTCTCCCCGTGTCTGCGTGGGTTTCCTCCCACAGTACAAAGACGTGCAAGTGAGGTGAATTGGAGATACTAAATTGTCCATGACTGTGTTTGATATTAAACTTGTGAACGGATGAATCTTGTGTAATGAGTAACTACTGTTCCTGTCATGAATGTAATCAGAGTAAAACATGACGTTAAAATCCTAATAAACAAACAAAAGTTAAGACGTTAAAGAAAAACAAATGGATAAAAATAACTGTGATTTGTTTATTTTCTTAAACTTTTATTTAACTGACAGAAGTACAAATCTATGACGTTTATATTGCCCATTTTATGCCTACATAAAATGTGTGTAGAATTTTATGCCTGCATCACAAGTATATTTAAATAAACACACACCAATTGAAACTTTTCATAATAAGTAGGTGAATTGGTAGCAGGTGAGGGAATCTTGATTGGATATCACTGTCGGTAGCACTGTCGCCTCACAGCAAGAAGGTCCTGGGTTTGATTCCCAAGTGGAGCGTTCTGGGTCCTTTCTGTGTGGAGTTTGCATGTTCTCCCCGTGTCTGTGTGGGTTTTCTCCGGGAGCTTCGATTTCCTCCAACAGTCCAAAGACGTGCAGTCAGGTTAATTGAAGATACAAAATTGTCCGTGACTGTGTTTAACGTTAAAAACTTGAGCTGATGAATCTTGTGTAACCAGTAACTACCTGTCCTGTGTGTATGAATGTAACCACAAAGTGTAAAACATGACATTACAATCCTAATAAATAAATAAATAAACTAGATCCCCACATACTGACTAAATAATCTAAATACCTACGGAAACAGCAATCTATGCCAATGCATAATAGTATGAGAACAATCTTTAACCATGCCATAATGAAAACGATTGGTCTAAAAGAGCACGTTTAGAGAACAACACTAAATAAATAAGTAACTTTAAACCAGTATGTGTCACCACAGACCAGCATCCCAGTGTGGCTATTACTGGATATAAATAATGTTTTTGGATGTTTTTATTTATATGCTCTATTGTTTGCAGGTGAATGTGTGCGCTGCATGTTCTGGAACAATCTGGGCTGTATTCACTTTGCGATGGGAAAACACAACCTGGGGATCTTCTACTTCAAGAAAGCCCTCCAGGAGAACGACCATACGTGTGCACAGCTGGGGGACGGCAAGAACGTCCAGGGTGAGCACAATTTCTACAAAGGCTCCAATATTTATGATTTTCTCGGGCGCCTATCAAGAGTCAAGAGAGGTTTATTGTCATTTCAGCTATATGCGAGTACATATTGAAACGAAACAACGTTCCTGCAGGTCCAAGGTGCGACATAGAATAAAAAGTGCAAGACGGTACAGTACAGTGCAGGTAGACAACAGTACAATAATACGAGAATGCTTAAAATAAATAAAGGAAGACCAGACTAGAGACAAGTGTTGGTTAGTACACTGTACTGAGTACATATGGGTGAGGACGACGCAAAATTAATGGCTCGTCCGAGGTTTGGAGTGCGGCAGTTCCGATCTCTGCTGGCTGATCGATAGAGACTAGAGACCAGCGGAGATATTAAAGAGTAAAATGCAATATTGTGCAAAGATGCGAGTAATATAGTCACTGTGTGTGTATGTGTGGGCATGTGCAAGTGTGTGTTTGGGTGTGAGTGAGTTTTGTGTACGTATGTGCAAGTGCGCGTGAGTTTATGCGTGTGTGTGTGTGTGTGTGTATGTTGGTATGAGTGTGTATATGTATGTGAGTAATTATGTGTCATTGTTTGTGCAGGTGCGTGTGAGTTTATGCATGCATATGTTTGAGTGTGCGTATGTTAGTGTGTGTGTGTGCATGTAAGTTCTTTGTATGAGTGTGTGTGCATCAGATTTCATGTTTCTCAGAGATAAAGCTTCCCTAAATGCTAATTATTTAACATTTCCTCTTTCGTTTTCTTCTTTTAACAGCTAAAAAGTTCGCAGGTATCCCCATGTGCGCTCTACTGGCCAACAAACGCTACGAGCTGCTCTATAACTGCGGTATTCAGCTGCTGCACCTCGGCCGGCCCCTGGCAGCCTTCGAGTGTCTGATGGAGGCCGTGCAGGTTTACCACTCCAATCCCCGGCTCTGGCTGCGGCTCGCCGAGTGCTGCATCGCCGCCAACAAGGGGGTGAGAGGGGCTCACTACTGGAAATGCCCGTTAACACTTAAAGCAACAGACTGAGAAATGTTCCCTTGTGTTTTCAGAGTTCAGAGCAGGAAACGAAAGGCTTGCCGAGCAAAAAGGGAATAGTGCAGTCCACCGTGGGGCAGGGATACCACCGGAAGATTGTCCTCGCATCACAGTCCACACAGAACGTTACCTACAGGTGTCTGATCTAGTAACACGCACACACTTCACCACACGGAATGTGTTTTGGTCGAATCTCGGGCACCTTTGTTTCATTTCTACAAGGTTTCTAAGTGGAAGATGATTGTATACGAGTAACAGGAGTGAGGTTTTAACCTAGAATTACCTGTAGTAAACACATGAAATATAGCAGCGTGGAGAACATGCTAAAGCACAGAACACTTGTTCTTAAAATGTTCTAAACAACTAAGAATAAATGTAGGTAACAGGAATGAACGTGGAGATGAATCTACTCACTCAGAGTTACAATATTATCAAACATACAGGGGAATAAAAAGGAGAACCTACTAATGCTCTTCCCAGGACCTTCAGTAGATACAGATAATGAACATTTCTGTATTTATTTAAATATTTCCACATGTTTATTATCAGAAGGATGAATATGTGAGGGTAACAGGACTGAGTGAGTAAAACATGGATTTTAACCACATTATTCTACATTTCTTATAGAAAATAAAGATTAAAAACACAGACGTGATCTGGAGTCACCGAACACTGCAGGACAAAAGCATTTCTGACAGATTTTACTCTTATATTTCATTATAAAGTGACGTTAGATAGAGGGGACATGAAAAAATATGAATTTTCAGTGTTCTAGGGAGTTTTTATGAACGTTTTTAATTATAAATCTTAAATTTGTGATTAGATGGATGTGCAGGACACTTTGCTCTATTGAAAAAAATACATTTAAAAGGTAATTTTCATCTACATTTATACATATAACGTCCTGGGGGCGGAAATGGCACAGATTCGGCGGAATGGTCCTTATTTTAATTCCTACGAGTCACATCTCATTATGTAACTAACAATATTATATTATTCATTCATTAATTCACTGTCTGTTTTACCACCGCTTTGTGGGCGGCGCGGTGGCAGCGAGAAGGTCCTGGGTTCGATCCCCAGGCGGGGCGGTCCGGGTCCTTTCTGTGTGGAGTTTGCATGTTCTCCCCGTGTCCGCGTGGGTTTCCTCCGGGTGCTCCGGTTTCCTCCCACAGTCCAAAGACGTGCAAGTGAGGCGAATCGGAGATACTAAATAGTCCAAGGCTGTGTAGTGTGTGTGTGTAACGAGTAACTACCGTTCCTGTCATGGATGTAACCAAAGTGTAAAACATGACGTTAAAATCCTAATAAACAAACAAACCATTGTTTTGTCCTGGTCAGGGTCGCTGTGGGTCTGATTCATTGGGCGGAAGGCAGGAAACACCTCGGGCAGGTCGCCAGTCCACCACAGGGCACAGACACACACACACTTAGGGCAATTTACAGTAGCTCCAGTTTGCCTGACTGCTTGTCTTTGTACTGTAGGAGGAAACCCACATGGGCACAGGGAGAACATGCAAACTGCGCACAGAAAGGAATCGTACCCAGACCCTTCTGTGCCACCATGCTGCCCCGTTAAAAAACATACATAAAAAAAAAAAACGTAGTATTGCTTTGATGTTAATGGAGTCCTGCATGATTTGACCAGCAGGTGGCACAATATTCCCTTATTTATTTCATTGTTTTGTAGAATTGTATAGAAACTGAGGCCACATACACTCCTATGTTTTATCTTGCTTGCCACTGACACCCACGGTGTTTCGTTTCCTGTCTCTGTGCCAGCGAGGGCCAGTCAGCGGCGATCCCCGTAGCCAGTATGGAGTTCGCAGCGATCTGTCTGAGGAACGCCCTCCTCCTGCTGCCCGAGCACCATCAACACGAGGGCAAACCGGAGGACGGCTCGAAAAGCTCCGGCCAGTCGGGCAGCACCGAGAGCGGCAGCGAGAACAGCGACGCCTGCAGGTACATGAGCTTGATGCACGGCCGCTATGCATATTCTCAACCTATACGTACTTAAAACAAATGTGAGGGCTTTTACATATATACAATTATGTGTAGAATCAAATCTGGCAATAATTCCATCAGCAGAGTCGAATGCACTTTAGTAATGTGATTAAAACCTCAGTTGGAACTGTACTTTACAGTTTAGAAGTAAATTAACTGCTGTTTTTCACTTTTTAACTAAATACTTAACCAAACAGTTAGTTAGTTAATATTTTTGTTGTCATTGATGTGTATTAAAGTGATGCTGATAAAAGTTACCTCTAGTTATGAACTTTACGTCACTATAAGCAATAATTTTTCATTAATAATTCCCAAATACAAGCACTTAAGTGATTCAATAACAGAAAAAACCCGCCCACATGAGTCAGTCAGTAATTACATTTCTCTCTGTAGCGTCTCCGCAGGCATTACAGCTCTTACTTTAATTACATTTTCCTGGAGCTGATAAGTAGTTTTAACTATTTTAATGGGCAAGTTTTAACACCTGTCTTAAATATTTGCACTTCATAAAGTAACGTCAGAAGTGAATCCGTTGTGTTCTTCCTTTTGTGTGGTTTGGTTGGAAGCGCAATTGTCGCCGCACTTGGATTTCTTTACTGGTAAATGAACGTATGAATACGTCATACATACCCCCTAACATGTGAGCGATGCCAAACACAGCTCACCATAAAGCATATTCTGATGGAACGCCCCCAGTGCACCAGACAGAGACGATAACTAAACGTACCTGGAACTGTTAAAGAAACCCTCCACCAAGAAAACACAAGAACGATCCTAAACGTCCCGGCAGGACGGAAAATTAAAACCAATGGACCAATTAAATCAGTCATGGACAATTTAGTGTCTCCAATTAACGTCACTTGCACGTCTTTGGACTGTGGGAGGAAACCGGAGCACCCGGAGGAGAACATTCAAACTCCACACAGAAAGGACCCGGACCGCCCCACCTGAGGAACTGTGAGGCAACAGTGCTTAACCACCGTGCCGCCCCCATAAAGTGGCGTGAAACCCAAATAAATAAATACTGTAAAATATTTCAGACATTAAGATGTGAGTTTTTTTGTTTTTATGTAAGTTTAAGACTAGAGGTGGATTCCAGTCACACCAGTAGTTCCCTGCAGTAGTGAGCAGGACTACACATACCCCTTTTCCACCGACGCGGCACGGAGCCCGTTCCGGTTCCCGAACTTGACATTGAACCGGTTCCGCGCGTTTCCACCGGAAAAAAGAGGTTCCAGACAGAGAACTAGCGGGCCGATCTGGCACCACAGGATACTTGGTTTTTCAGCCCGAACCGTGACGTCCATCAGTGGTCGTGTCATGTTGTACAGCACAGCGACAGCAACAAGGCCGTCAGCTGGAGTCTCGTATGGAGCTTAATGCTGCATCTTTATCTCTTAAACTTCACCTGATCACGTTTCGAGCCAGTCTGCCGCTGATATTTTCAAAGCGCCTTTAAAAAGATGAACTGTGTGATGTGACGGGATAAAAGTGACCCGGACAGAACGAAACACGCTTAACGTGAAAAATAAAGCGTGAAGCTTTTTCAACTCCCCGAGCTGCATAAACACACGTGAAGTAAATCCAGCTAAACACAGATACATGTTTTATTTTAGACTGGATTTGATGGTTATTTCACACAGATGTTTGTTCGTGTTGTGGAACTTCAGTGATGAAACCGAAGCGCAAAACGTTTCTCACGTTTGAATGAACTAAAGAAAACAACAACTGAGACAAACACGTCACGTCTTCTTATCACCGATAGTTAGATCGATGCTTTTTACATAAAAACAAACATCTGTAACAGCAGCACAAATGCTCGCACATAATCTACACACTCCACCATGATATTACTTCTCTTAACTTTCGTTAAGTAACGCCCACCGAAGATAACGCTGCTTAGTTCTCAAAAACTGGTGGAAACGCGCGTCGGTTCTCTACAGAACACCAAGGTTCAGAGAAACCTGAACAGAACCGCTTCAAGAACCAGGGTTCTTTTGGTGGAAAAGGGGTAACGGAGAATTCAGACATTTTAAGTGAGATTCCGAACCGTATGAAGTGAAGTCGTTCAGTTTGTGTGGAACTTCAGACTGTAGGGAGCTACACAGGAAGTCGACAGTAAAATGTACCCATCGGTCATGGCGTGTCTTGAAGGTTAAGACAGCAGCAGCCAACGGTTCGAGCGAGATTATAGATTCAAGATTCAAAGATTCAAAGTAGCTTTATTGGCATGACTGTAGGAAACAATATTGCCAAAGCATTACAACAATAATAAAATTACAAAAGAAGCAAAAGATGACAATAAAACAATAAGTGTCCGACTAACGTTTCATTAATCTTTGCTAAAATCTACCGACGATGTGAAAGTAACCAGTAAACATCCTGAAATGCAAATAAATCACCAGAAAACCAGACAGTTTAGAAACATTTTTATCACAAACTTGCCGAAACTGTTTCCAAACATCCGCTGCCAGATCTAATAAAACCAATTTCCCACCATCAAAGCTTTCTATTTGTTTATTTTATTGTTCTTTCTAGGTTGCCAACCCTTTATCTTCTAATCTAGTCATCTGATCCAGTTTAATTTTGTTTTTACAGTCGGGAACTGGAAATGACTAGATTAGAAAAGATAGGGTTTAAAATCTTAAAAACAAATAAATTAATTAATTAATAGCCATTTGTTGGTGCGAAACTGGTTTTGTTAGATCTGACAGCAGGTCTTTCTTTCACATTTGTGTTTGGAAACAGATCGCCAGCTTTGATTTTGTGATAAAATTGTTTCTAAAACGTCCAAAACTAAATAAATGAGAAATTTACTGTGTAAAACAGGCTTGATAAAGAAGGAAGTGGGTGGTCAGTGTTGAGCTTTTTGAACTTGACTCACCTTTGAACATCTCGACGTTGTGTGATGGTGTGATGTTCCAGTAACCATGTTTTGATTTATAGTGGGAAGGGCCAAGAAGGAGACAAGTTTATCCCCGCCGCCCCTTCGTCACCTCTCCGAAAACAGGAAGTGGAGAACCTCAGGTAAGATCAAAGACAGGCTTTAAAAACCCTGACTGCCGTGACCTTTGCATCTCCTACCTGAACCCCCTCCCACCTACCTACCTGGGGCATTTATTTTACACCGGTTTACGCCGGTCCTCCCCGCCTCCGGGAAGCGCGGGTGGGTTTTAGGGGTGACCCTGGATCGACACCCTGATGCGGTGACATGTTTATGAGCGCGCCCGCCACTGACTCAGGTTTCGCTTCCCGGAATCCAGCAGGCCCTTTGTGCTCCGGCCAACTGCCGGGAGGCGCCTGCGCCCCCTTCTTTATCCTTCTCTTCCTCTCTTTCTCCCTCTACCCATTAACGATGGACTGGTGGAGCCGCCGCTAACAGGAAACAGAACAAGGATGGAGGGTTAGAAAGGATATAATTAGCAATGCGTCCTGTACGGGTCACGTTTAGGAGCGGCTAGTAATTTGTGTCATTTTGTACGTTTGTTCTTTAGCTGCAGTTGGAAATAGGGGTATATAGGGGTATCTTGAAACTCGACAGCAGTTGGTTCTGGAAGTGGCGTCGAGTTTTAAGGTATTTTTTCCCGTAAGGATGTTTGGGAAACCTGTTAATGCGTCCATGGTCCTGTAGAACTGCAGATATTTTAGTCTCATGTAAAATAATGAGGTTGTTTTTGACACTTATACACTAGGGCTGCAACTAACGATTATTTTAGTGGTCGACTAATCTGACGATTATTTTTTCGATTAGTCGACTAGTCAGCGATTATTTATGTCATACCCTCCATCTCTGCCTTAACATAAAACCCTGTTATGTTATTTAAGTTCCAATATCAAATTAAAATAATGACCCATGAAACATGAATATGAAACTTAAGCTTGATAGTTTAATTAAATATATTTGAAACATTAATACACAATCACAATTAAAAAAATCAATGAAATAAGAAAGCTTCGGACAGCATTAGAAGCTGTTATGTTTCAGATGTTGTCACTCTGGAAGTCAAAAACATTTATAACATGTGGTTGAGAAACATGTGAATGCTGTCTGTGAAGATCTCAGCCATCTGAGGGGAGCATGAACCTCTTCTCATCCACACTCCATTGCTTAGTGCTATTAACAGAAAGAGCAAAAGAGAAAGCTGTATTAATTATCACACACTGAAGGCTGTGTATCATAGTTTATTACAAATAGTGTACCGGCTATGCCAACTAAACCATAACAGGTTAAATATCTTAACTGAATTATCTGCTGAGCTAACTAGCTACCATTAAGTGGAGGAGGCTTATTATTTAGAATGAATGCTCTCATTAACGAGAGCAAAGAATATGGAAGACGAGACGGGGTAACGTTAGGCTATAATGTTAAGTTATATATCGTTACTCTGATTAAATGTTGCACTTAATGAGTTAGCTAGAAGACAAACCTGAAAAATAGCGAACTCTTAGATAGTTTTCCGACAAGTACTCTAGCATTAACAAACATTAACTACGCTGGTTAAAGCACAAAGCGGTGTAAAAACTTACCGTAATAACGCTGCTCATCACGGCGTTTCACCGTGTTGCTGGTGTGAAACCACGACTCTGCTCTGTAGTGTCTGTGTTCAGCTCGTTTCTTTGGGTTATTTTGGCTGAAATACTTTAGAAAGTTTCGGTCTCTTTATCTTCGCCTCTCTGTCTAAATAAGCTCCCCGCTGTGCCATGGAAGCGATGCTGCGCCCCCTGCGGTCCCTTTAGTCAAACAGTTCAAGCAGATTTTTAAAACCTTTACTATTATTTCTAAAATACCTCACAAGCCGTTCAAAAATTGTAACGGGCCGTAGTTTGGACACCCCTGCCCTAATCCCTATAAAGCAGCGGTCCCCAACCTTTTTGCACCACGGACCGTTCTCTTATAAGATGTAATTTCACAGACTGGTGGAGCCAGGAGGATTTAAGATAGAATTACTATAGAATGGAAAATGTGGAAAGTGTGAATCCTGAGCTTTTTTTGATGCATCGAGACGCTGCCCCCACCTAGTGGTGATTGGAGACAATAGGTACTGGTCTGCGGCCCGGTGGTTGGGGACCACTGCTATGAAGTCTCTTCATGAATATCCCAATAAAGAAACAAATCCACTCCCACTTTGACTTTTGAAAGATAGAACCTTTTATTTAGCCATGATAGCAGCCGACATGATTTTAAGAATCAAACAAAGAAAACAAACCTTGTGTGTGTATGTGTGTACTTAGCTTTAAATGTCTTGTAATTAAGATGTATTCACTATTTAAATGTGTTTGTCTCTCTCTTACACATAGGTGCTGTATTTTAGCCTGTAGTGCGTACGTGGCTTTGGCCCTTGGGGACAACCTGATGGCCCTTAATCATGCAGATAAGCTTCTACATCAGCCCAAACTGTCAGGATCCCTCAAGTGAGTCTTTAATCTTACATTCCATCCCACAGATCCGTATCTGTCTCTGGTTTTCTAATGCAGTGTTTTCAGTCCTGATGCTGTTTGTTCACTACAGCCTCTTAAATAATGCTCTGATTTATCCAGTAAACCTGAATGCTGTGGTGGGTTTTTTTCTATATTTGGAGCTAGTGATGCAAATTGTTTAAAACTGGTCACCAACCGTCATTAAGACATAAATCATTAATCGTCAGGCTTCAACTCGTTAAGTAACGTCGTTAACGTGTAAAATTTATGACATTTAGAGACTTTTATCCCACTCGTTATGACTGAATACTGTGCAAGCCCAAAAGTGACAACATGGCAGTAAACCCACAACCTTTCGATTACTAGTTAGTAATTAAGTAATCATTTCAAAGACCAAGTGTTTGACAATAAATGAATACAAGAACACACAACAAAAATGTAAATAAAATAAAAATATAAAACTGCAAAAATATAAATCGAATAAAAATTAAAACACAAAAATTAAAAGAATAAAAATATGAAGCGCAATAAAATAAACAATAAAACACAAATATAAAACAATTAAAATGAACAATACAAATATAAAACAAACAATGTAAAACATGTTACAAATAATAAACAGTAAAACAAATATAAAACTCAAAATAAACAATACATATATTAAGCAAACAATAAAAAATAAAACAAGTATAAAACATTTAAAACACATTAAAAATATAAAACATTAAAATATAAAACACAGTTAAAAGAAACAACTTGAATATAAAAAAGTACAAATAGAAAAACAATGAAAATATAAAACACACAATACAATTATAAAACTAACAAAAATGTTAAACAGTTTAAAAATATACAAGCAATAAATATATAAAAAAACTCAAAAATAAACAATACATATATAAAACAAACAATAAAAATATAAAACTCAATAAAAATATTAAAAAAAATTTAAACACATTAAAAATGTAAAACACACTAAAATATAAAACACAGTTAAAATTAACAACTTGTATATAAAATAAATTATACAAATATAAAACAAACAAAAATATAAAACTCAAAACAAGTATAAAACAAACAAAAATGTTAAACAATTAAAAAATATACAAGCAATAAATGTATAAAAAACACAAAAATATACAGCACAAAAATAAACTATACATATATTAAAAACACTAAAAAATAAAACGCACAATACAAGTATAAAATAAACAATAAACAACAATTTTAAACACATTAAAAATATGAAACACAATAAAAATATAACACAAAACTATAAAACACAATAAATATAAACAATACAAATATTTAACACAAAAAATTTTAAACACATTAAAAATATAAAACAAACAAAAATTTTAAACACATTAAAAATATAAAACAAGCAATAAATATATGTCAAAAAAATAAAACACAAACAATACATATATAAAACAAACAATGAAAAATAAAACACACAATACAAGTATAAAAAATTTAAAAAAATAAAAAATATTTAAAACACAATAAAAATATACAACACACAAATATAAAACACAATAAATATGAACAATACAAATTTAAAACAATAAAAGTGTAAAACAAAAAAGAAACAAACATTTAAAAAAATAAAATATAAAACACAAGAGAAATATAAAACACAATAAAAATACAAATCAAACACTTGTACTGAAAAAAGCTGATAAATACAAGTGGGTCTTAACACGTGTTTTAAAAGCAGATTCAGAATCAGAGTCTCTAATCTCAGGAGGTAAAATATTCCACAGTTTCGGCACAAACACAGCAAAAACAAAATCCCACCCAATAAAACTATTAATGCCATCCCAGTTTTTAATAGCAAATGTAAATGTAGTGCTTGTGCTGCTTTGTATTGGTAATAAACTTGTGTGTGTCCTCAGATTTCTGGGTCACTTGTACGCTGCTGAAGCTCTGATCTCTCTGGACCGTATTTCGGACGCTATCACTCACCTCAACCCAGAGAACGTTACCGACGTGTCGTTAGGCGTGTCACCCAGCGAACAGGAGCAAGGTAAACACACCTTCGCTGGACTGACCCCAGATGCACCTTTAAATACACAGAATCAGCCTGTTTTTACTGCGTGTGGTGTTTTACACATTCTGGTCTGATCCCACAGGTTTAGATAAAGGAGATTTAGAGCCAGTCGAATCCTGTGAGTATTTCTAACCTTGTCTACAGTGGATTCAAGCAAGTTTTTGTGCACCTTATTCTGTCTGGATTAGATTTTTAATGAATATAATTTAGTCACAATCTGAATGAATTATGATGGGGTTCCGTTCCAGTAACCCCACTGTGAGCTGAAAATGTTGTAAATTGAAGACAGTACTACGGTAGTCTAACGTAAGTTTATCCGACCCAGCCTGAAGTCTCAGAACATGATCAGTAAATCATTACGTGTGATTAGGTTTAAACTCTTAGGTAAAAATTATTATTATATCCATTTAAAGTTAAGTGTGCAGTAGAGTGTGCAAACAGTCAAGGGCTCTGAATACTTTCTGAATTTACTGTATTTCTCTTATTACAACCCCAAATCAGAAAAAGTTGGGACAGCATGGAAAATGCAAATAATATAAAACAGAGTTTCTTACATTTACTTTGACTTAAACATCCATTCCTGCATTTCAGGCCTGCAACACATTCCAAAAAAAGTTGGGACGGTAAAGCATTTACCACTTTGTAATGTCGTCGTTCCTTTTCACCACTTAAAAGAGGTTTTGGCACCGAGGAGACCAAGTGATTTAGTGTTTCAGCTTTTATTTTGTCTCGTTCCTCCTGCAAACAAAAACAGAGAAGTCGACACCGCTTCTGGACATGGTTAACATAAGGCTTCTTTTTTACACAGTAAAGTGTTAAGTATCATTTGTGCAGTAACTCTGTATTGTAGAGCTTGATAAAGGTTTGATAAACTAATCCCTCACCCATGTGGTTATATCAGCTAGTGTTGAGTGGAGGTTCTTGATGCGGCGCCGTCTGAGGGATGGAAGATCACGGGCGTTCAGATTAAGCTTAAACAATGAAATTCCTCCTGATTCCTTGAATGGTTTAATGATATTCTGCACTGTAGAGGGAGAAATATGCAAATCCCTTCCAATCTTTCTTTGAGGTTCATTGTTTTTAAACATTTCAATCATTTTCTCACACGTTTGTTGATAAACTGGATCCTCTGATCATCTTTACTCATCAGAGACTCTCAGCCTTTCCTGGATGCTGCTTTTGTACCAAATCATGATTACAATCACCTGTTTAAAATCGCATCATTATTTAGTTTTTACCTCATACTAGGCACAAATTGCCTTGTCCACACTTTTTTTGGAATGTGTTGCAGGCCTGAAATGCAGGAATGGATGTTTATTAATAAATGAAATGACGTTGAGCAGATAAAACATGAAATATCTCAGGTTCATCCTGTCTGACATCAAATAAAAGTCAAAGTCAATGTAAGACACTGTGCAGTTTTATTTATTTGCATTTTCCATACTGTATTGTATTGTTCAGACCGTTTCATAGCCATGATTTGTTCGTTGATCATGTTGTGTGTGTGTGTGTGTGTGTGTGTGTGTGTAGCAGGGAAGCAGACCCCTCTGTGTTACCCCAGCAGTGTGAGCTCTGCCAGGGCCATGATGTTATTTAATTTGGGCAGCGCTTACTGTCTGCGGAGTGAATATGAGAAAGCACGCAAGTGCCTCCATCAGGTAAAACACACACACCCACCCACACACACACACACGCGCATTTAAGACGTCCGAATTCGATTTGCTTTCTTAAGTGTAAGAGCCGAGCTGCAGATTACTCGTATAAGCATTACGTAACTAAACGTCCTCTAACTTCGTAAAGCAAAGATCTTTACGACCTCGGCGTAGTTCATAATACACACAATTCAAATCTAATCGAATCTCTGCACCACTGACACTACACAATCGGATTATTAACAATCAGAGCAACAAAACAATACCAAATCTTCCTCACTGATGAGCTACGTCACTCCGAGAACTCCCAGAGGAGAAAATGAAGTCACGGTCCACTATACACTGATCAGCCATAACATTAAAACCACCTCCTTGTTTCTACACTCACTGTCCATGTTATCAGCTCCACTTACCATATAGAAGTACTTTGTAGTTCTACAATTACTGACTGTAGTCCATCTGTTTCTCTACATGCTTTGTCCCTTTCATGGACCACTACAGAGCAGGTATTATTTAGGTGGTGGATGATTCTCAGCACTGCAGTGACACTGACATGGTGGTGGTGTGTTAGTGTGTGTTGTGCTGGTATGAGTGGATCACACACAGCAGTGCTGCTGGAGTTTTTAAATATCGTGTCCACTCACTGTCCACTCTGTTAGACACTCCTACATAGTCGGTCCACCTTGCAGATGTAAAGTCAGAGACGATCGCTCATCTATTGCTGCTGTTTGAGTCGGTCATCTTCTAGACCTTCATCGGTGGTCACAGGACGCTGCCCACGGGGCGCTGTTGGCTGGATATTTTTGGTTGGTGGACTATTCTCAGTCCAGCAGTGACAGTGAGGTGTTTAAAAACTCCAGCAGCGCTGCCGTGTCTGATCCACTCATACCAGCACAACACACACTAACACACCACCACCATGTCAGTGTCACTGCAGTGCCGAGAATGATCCACCACCTAAATAATACCTGCTCTGTGGTGGTCCTGTGGGGGTCCTGACCATTGAAGAACAGAGTGAAAGGGGGCTAAAAAAGTATGTAGAGAAACAGATGGACTACAGTCAGTAATTGTAGAACTACAAAGTGCTTCTATATGGTAAGTGGAGCTGATAACATGGACAGTGAGTGTAGAAACAAGGAGGTGGTTTTAATATTATGACTGATCAGTGTTATTATAATTAAATGCATTTTATTCTACACTAATAAAGTATTTAAATACTATTATCATATCTGTCTGTCTTATCATAGGCCGCCTCAATGGTCAGTTCAAAGGAGATTCCACCAGAAGCTATTTTACTGGCCGTCTACCTAGAGCTGCAGAACGGTACGTTAAAGGTCCAGTTAGATATTGATCAGGCTCACAGGGCCAAATGTTTTCTCTCTCATGACTTAAACTCATTAGTTAGACTTAAATCTATTTATATTAATTAAAATTAATTATTCAGAAACACAGTAGATTATCAATGACTGGAATTAAGCCAAAGCCTGAATCGTATTCAGACCCTTAGCTGTGGCACTCAATATCATGATCAGGTCTGATTGAGGTCATTTCGAATACAATTTTTATTTGATTGAACAAAGTCAGTAGTCCTTTATATAATCATTTAATATATATATCAGCCGTGTAAGCCTGGATGTCCCATTATATCCCCAATAGGAGGGTTTAAGGACGTTCTGCGCGCGTGCATACGAGGCATAGAGGAAGTTTACACAGTTCAACATGGCAGGAGCAAAAACTGGTCTGGACTTTAAAAGACTTAAAAATAGTTATTATCCTGCCACCGGTCGGCTGGGCGCCATCTAGCGGGCACAATCGGCAGTGACTGCGGCAGACTACAATTGGCCACCGTGTCTGCTGGGTGGGATGACCGGACTAAGTGGGTGGGGTCTTCAAACGCTGTGTGAGGACCCTGGTTAGCAGATAGAGAGGCGCCAGTGAAAGAGGCTTGAGCAGCAGTATACCCACCTCGAACGCAATCGGGGATCCCCCAGCAGCGGAAGACAAATTGACTACGCTAAATCCGGAGAAAAGAGAAGAAAAATGCATAAATAAATAGAACAATTTTCCTGAGTCTGCCATCATCTACAAATTCGAGTAACATCCTGCTGTTCCTCTTACACTGACTGGACTCAGGTGATGCTGGTTGTCATGGTAATGTGTACACTAAGCGGTACCCTACACACGAGCATCATTTTGGACCGGATTACTTATAGTGTGCATGTAAACGGAGATTTTTAACATATGAGCACTTCATTATTTCAATTAATCAGTCTGATTGGAGAAAATCTGCATTAGAGCGTAGCTATTTATTTGTTAAGATTCGGGTTGCAGACGTTCTTAACCAGCCTTCAAGCAGTGGAGTTTCCTTTAAGCAACAGTCAGTTGTTTGTGTCTTGGAATGTGAAATGAGCTGTTTCCCGTGTAATATGCAGTTTGCTGTGAAATTCAAACTTTAAAGTTTGTGTTCAGAGATTTAACGTTTTTCATCCGTGTAGCGTTCGAGTGCCTCACGTCTACTGGTTAATCTGCACTATGAGACGTCCTAGCGATCCTACGGCAATTCGGTTAGCGATCGCTTAGTCAAAATGTCCAAGATGTCAAAGTGTAAAGCAGCTAAAAACACGACTCGGGTAACTGAGCTTGGAAAAACTCCCAAACAATTCTGTGGATGCAGATGGGGGGGTTCAAAACAGGGATGAGGGCCGCTCAGGTGGCGCAGCGGTAAAGACACGCGCTGCAACCAGGGCTGGATCTCGAAAGTGCGTCGTTTCGAATCCAGCTCTGCCTTCACCAGTCGAGGCTGGGCGGCTATATGAACAACGATTGGCCTGTTGTTCAGGTGGGGGTGCGGGATTTGAGACCGGAGGGGATGCTCTCTCAGGACTGGGGCGGTTGCGCCCTCTGCTGGCTGGTCGGTGGCGCCTGCGTGGAGACGGCAGGGGGTGCGGCGGAGTGTGTGATCCTCCGTGCACGGTGCTCTGCCACGCTGCACTCGTCAAGTGTGGGTGATGAGACGGTCGATTGGCTGTGCACGTGTCGGAGGAGGCGTGGAGCGGCCTCGTCAGCCCCGATCAGGAGCAGGGACCAACATTAGTGAGAGGATGATTGACGGGATGAAATTGGACGCGCTAAATTATTAAAAAATAAATAAATAAATAAAAAAACAGGGATGAGAATTTTCCTCACCGCCTCATCGCTGGATGTTCTGGGTTTACATTTCACTTTTAAGATAGCTGTGCTGTGTATTATAGCTTCTGTTTATTCTATCATTCAAAAATCTGTGAAATCTGTGAATTAAGCTCATTTTCCCTTGAATTAAGTATGTGTTGATTTGTGTAATTTGCATACTATGTTACTATATCATACCATATTATGTTCTCGTAGTAA